>NC_085137.1:149659824-149959824 GCF_035046485.1 Aedes albopictus | reverse complement strand
AATTCTTAGGGTAATTCCTAGAGGAATTCCTAGGGGAATTACTTGGTGCACTCCTAGAGAAATTCCTCAGGAAATTCCTAGAAAAAATCATAAAGGGAATTACTTAAGAAATTCCTAAGGGAATCCCAAGAGGAATTCTTAGGGGAATTCCAATGATTCTTAAGGGAATACCTGGAAGATTTCCTTGAGAAATTCCTAAGAAAATTCATATAAAAATTCCTAAAAGAATTCTGGAAGATATTCTTCGAAAAATTTCTAGAGGAACTCCTATATGAATTCCTTGAGGAATGTTTAAGGGAATTACTAGGTGCAGTAGGGAAATTCATAGGGGAATTCCTAAAGAAATTCGTAGAGAAATTCCTAGTGGAATTCCAAGAGGAATTCTCAGGGGAATTCCGATATGATTATTAGAGGGATACCTGAGAGAATTCTTTGAGAAATTCCTAGAGGAACACCTACAGAAATTCCTTAGAGAATTCATATGAAAATTCCTTGGGAAATTCCTGAAGACATTTTTATAAATTTCTAGAAGAACTCCGAGACCGAGGAATATTTAGGGGCATTCTTAGGAGGATTCGTAGAGAAATTCATAAGGGATTTTTTAGTGAAACTCCAAGAGAAATTTCTAGCGGAATTCATTGAGGAACTCTTAGGGCAATTCCGAGATGAATTTTTTTCTAGCAGAATTTCAAGAGAAATTCATAGATGAACTCTGCGAAAAATTCCTAGAAAAAATACCATACCTACAAATTCCAAGGGATTTTCATGCGGAAATTTCCTGAGAAATTCTTTCGAGAATTCCAGTAGAATACCTAGAGACATTCCTACGACAATTCCTAGAGGAATTCTCAGAGGAATTTCTAAAGGATTTCCCAGAGAAATTCCGAGAGGGAAATTTCTACAGCAATTTGTAGAGTAATTGGTAGGACACTTGCTGGAAAAATTCCTCTGAAAATTTCTAGAGAAATTCATAGGGAAATTCCAAGAAAATTTCCTTGGGAAAATCCCCGAGAAATTCCTAAAAAAAATTTCAAGGGGAATTCCAAGAGACCTAAGTACTTCCTAAAAAATACGTACGGAAAAGTCCCAGAGAAATTATTTTGAGAATTTATTGAGAAATTCCTGGAGGAATCCCTAGAGACATTCCTACGACAAGTACACGTTGAATTTTCAGGAGAATTGCTGGGAATTCCCAAGATATTCCTAAGGAAAATTTCAACAGGAATACGTAAAGAAATTCTCAGAAGACTTGCTAGAAAAATTCCTCTCGTAATTTCTAGAGAAATTCATAGGGGAATTCCTAGAGAAAATCCTTGGGAAAATCCCAGAGAAATTCCTAGAAAAATTGCGAGAGAAATTATCTGCGGAATCCGTAGAGAAATTTCTAGGGGGATTCCTGAAGAAATTCCTTGGTATTTTCTAAAAAAAATCTTACGGAAATTTACAGAGAAATTCCTTTGAGAATTCACGGAGAAATTCCTAGAGGAACACCTACAGAAATTCCTAAGAGAATTCTAGTAGATATTTTTAGAAAAAAATCTAGAGGAACTCCTAGATGAATACCTTGAGAAATGTTTAGGGGAATTACTAGGAGCATTCCTAGAGAAATTCATATGGGCATTACTAAAGAAATTCCTAGGAGAATTCCTAGAGAAATACCTAGGGGAATTCCTAGAGAAATTCCTAGGGGAATTCCCAGAGGAATTCATAGGAGAATTGCGAGATGATTGCTAAGGAGGGAGAATTCCTCTAGAAATTTCTAGAGGAACACGTACACAAATTCCTAAGAGAATTCATATAAAAATTCCTTGGGGAGTGCCTGAAGGCATTTTTAGAGAAATTTGTTGAGGAACTTCGAGTCCGAGGAATGTTTAGGGTTATACCTAGGAGAATTCCTAGAGAATTTTCTCTGAAAATTGAAAGAGAAATTCATACAGGATTTTTAAGGGATATTCTAATAGAAATTCCTAGGGGAATTCATCGAGGAATTCTTAGGGCAATTCCGACATGAATTCTTTCTAGCAGAATTTCAAGAGAAATTCATAGAGATATTTCACGAAAAATTCTACACAAATTCCTAGGGGCTTAGAGAAATTCTTACGGAAATTCCCTGAGAAATTCTTTCGAGAATTCCTGTAGAATACCTAGATACATTCCTACGACAATTCCTAGAGGGATTATCAGGGGATTTTCTAGAGGACTTCCCACGGGAATTCCAAGAGGGAAATTTCTACAGGAATTTGTAGGGTGATTCCTTGGAGACTTGCTAGAGAAATTCCTCTGGAAATTTCTAGAGAAATTCATATGGGAATTCCAAGAAAATTTCCTTGGGAAAATCCCCGAGAAATTCCTAGAGAAGTCCCTAGAAGTTCCCAGAGAAACTCCTTTGAGAATTCATGGCGAAATTCCTGGAGGAATCCCTAGAGACATTCCTACGACAATTACAAGTTGATTTTTCAGGGGAATTTCTGGAGAACTTCTCAGGGGAATTCCCAGGAGATTTCTGAGGGAAATTTCTGCAGTAATACGTATAAAAATTTCCAGGAGACTTGCTAGAAAAATTTCTCTTGAAATTTCTGAAGAAATTCTTAGGGGAATTCCTAGAGAAATTCCTTGGGAAAATCCCAGTGAAATTCCTAGAGAAATTTCTAGAGAAATTCTGAGAGAAATTTCTAGAGACCTTCTGAGAGAAATTTCTAGAGAAATTCTGAGAGAAATTATTTGCGGAATGCCTAGAGAAATTTCTAGGAGGATTCCTGAAGAAATTCCTAAAAAAATACGAAAATTTCTACAGGAATTTTTAGGGGAATTCCTGGAGGACTTCTCAGGGGGGTTCTTAGAAAATTTCTAAAGGAATTCCCAGAGGAACTCCTAGGAGACTTCTCAGAGATATTTCTAGAGAAGTTCCAAGAGACACTCCTAGAGCAATTCCTAAAAAAACCTAGAGAATCCCAAGGGAAATTTCTTGATGAATTCATAGGAAAATTCCTAGAGAAATTCCTCAGGGAATTGCATGGGGATTTCCCAGGTAATTCCTACGGAAATTGCTACGAGAATTTCCAGAAAAAATCCTGGGAGAATTCTTGGAGGAGTTTCTAGGGGAATTACCAAGGAAATTCCTAGAGGATTTTTAGGCCATTCTTAGGAGAATTCATAGAGGGCTTCCGAGGGGAATTCCTAGAAGACTTCCTAGAGAAAAGAAGTTTATAGAGGAATTCCAAGGAAAATTCCCAGGGAAATTTCTACAGGATTTCCTAGGGGAACTTTTAGGTATTCCTAGGAGAATTTTTTGGAGAATTCCTAGAATAATTCTTTGGGGGAAATACTAGAGAAATTCCTACGGAAATTCTTAGGAGGGAGAATTCTCGAAAAAAATTATAGTCGAATTTCTAGAGAAATTCTTACATGAATTTCCAGATAAATTCTTCCTGGGAGAATTGTTATTGTTATTTGTTTTCAACTAAAAATTTTGAAAGACGGAAAAGCCCCTTTGAGTGATTTCATGCCTGGGAGAATTCTTAGGGGAGTTCTTAGGGAGATTCCCAAGGAAATTCCTAGAAAATTTACTAGGAGAATTCTTAAAGAAATTCCCAAGGGAATTCCCAGAGAAATTCCTAGAGGTATTGCTTGAGATGTTCTAAGGAAAGTTCCTGGAGGAATTCTTTGAGAAATTCTTAAAATAATTCGTAGGGTAATTCCTAAGAGAATTCATAGAGAAATTCCTCTGGGAGTTCCTAGAGAAATTTCTATAAAATTTCCTACTAGAATTCCTAGAGAAATTGGAACTCTTGGAGGAGGTTTAAGGGGAGGAGTTCTTTGGATAATTCCTAGGGAAATTTCTAGAAGATTTCGTAGTGAAATTTTTTAAGGAATTCCTCGGTGAATTGATAGGAGACTTTCTAGAGAAGTTCCACTGAATTTATGAAGACATTCATAGGGGAGTTCCTTGAGGAATTCTTAGGGAATTCTTAGGAATTCTTTCTAGCAGAATTTCAAGAGAAATTCATACAGGAATTCCATGAAAAATTCCAAGAAAAAATTTTATACAAGTTTCTAGGGAGTTTGAGAAATTCTTTCGAGAAATCCTGTAAAATACCTAGAGACATTCCTACGACAATTCCTAAAGGAATTCTCAGGGAAATTTCTAGGAGACTTCCCAGGGGAGTCCCAAGAGGGAAATTTCTACAGGAATGTGTAGGGTAATTCCCGGGTAGAGGTGAAGTACTAACGATCAAAACAAGATATTGGTTTGATTGATATAAGAGATAAAAGATCTGAAAATAATATCTAAAAAATGTTCCTGGAACATCTGAAAAAGATCAAAATTTGATATTTCAAGATTAAATGAATAGCTCGCTGCTATTGGTTAGATCTCACAAGATCTAAATATGATCTGATGATGATGTTTCAGGAGTAAATTTTAGATATTATTTTTAGATCTTTTATCTCTTATATCAATCAAACCAATATCACGTTTTGATCTCAATATCAAAATATGTTATTATTGAGCTCTTTTCCTCTATCCGGGTTCCTAGGAGACTTGCTAGAGAAATTCCTCTGGAAATTTCTGGAGAAATTCATAGGGGGATTCCAAGAAAATTTCCTTCGGAAAATCCCCTAGAAATTCTTAGAGAAGTTCCTAGGTACTCCTCAAAAAAATACTTACGGAAATTCCCAGAGAAATTCCTTTGAGAATCAATGGCGAAATTCCTGGAGGAATCTATAGAGACATTCCTATATACGACTGTTACAAGTTGAACTTCTGGAGAACTTCTCAGGGGAATTCCCAGGATATTTCTAAGGGAAATTTCTACAGGAATACATATAGAAATTCCCAGGAGACTTGCTAGAAAAAAATCCTCTCGAAATTTCTAGAGATATTCATAGAGGAATTCCTAGTGAAATTTCTTGGGAAAATCCCAGAGAAATTCCTAGAGAAATTCCGAGAAAAATTATTTGCGGAATCCCTAGAGAAATTCTAGGGGAATTCCTGAAGAAATTCCTAGGTATTTCCTAAAAAAAAATACTTACGGAAATTTACAGAGAAATTCCTTTGAGAATTTATGGAGAAATTCTTAGAGATATTCCTATGACAATTTCTAGAGGAATTTTCAGGGGAATTCCTGGAGGACTTCTCAGGGGAATTCCTAGAAGATTTCTGAAAGAAATTTCTAAAGAAATTCCCAGGGGCACTCTTGGGAGACTTCCCAGAGAAATTCCTACAGAAAATCCAAGAGACACTCCTAGAGCAATTCCTAGAAAAAATCCTAGGAATTCATAGGAAAGTTCCTAGTAGCATTCCTAGAATAATTCCTCAGAAAATTGCATGGGGATTTCCTAGATAATTCTCACAGAAATTGCTACGAGAATTTCCAGAAAAATTCGTGGGAGAATTCTTAGAGAAATTTCTAGGGGAATCTCACCAAGAAAATCCCTAGAGGATTTTTAGGCCATTCTTAGGAGAATTCCTAGAGGACTTCCGAGGGGAATTCCACGAGAACTTCCTAGAGAAATTCCTTGAGAAATTTATAGAGGAATCCCAAGGAAAATTTCTAGGGAAATTTCTACAGAAATTCCTAGGGAAGTTTTTGGGTATTCCTAGAATATTTTTTTGGAGAATTCCTAGAATAAATCTTTGGGGAAATTCTAGAGAAATTCCTACGGAAATTCTTAAGAGAATTCTCAAAAAAAGTTCTAGATGATTTTCTAGAGAAATTCTTACACGAATTTCCAGATAAATCCCTGGGAGAATTCTTAGGGGAGTTCTTAGGGAGATTCCCAAGGAAATTCCTAGGAAATTTACTAGGAGAATTCTTAAAGAAATTCCCAAGGGAATTCCTAGAGAAATTCCAACAGGAATTGCTTGAGAAATTCTAACAGGAATTGCTTGAGATGTTCTTAGGAGAATTCCTAGAGGAATTCTTTGGGAAAATTCTTAAAGGATTTTTTAGGGGAATTCCTAGCAGAATTCTAAGAGAAATTCATCGGGAAGTTCCTAGAGAAATTTCTATAAATTTTCCTACGAGAATTTCAAGAGAAATTGGAATTTTTGGAGGAGGTTTTAGGGGAGGAGTTCTTGGAGGAGTTCTTTGGGTAATTCCCAGGGAAATTTCGAGAAGATTTCGTAGTGAATTTTTTAAGGAATTCCTCGGGGAATTGTTAGGAGACATGCTAGAGAAATTCCACTGAATTTATAAAGAAATTCCTACCCAAATTTCTAGGTGAATTCCAAGAGAAATTCCTAAAGAAGTTCCTAGAAAAAAAAATCGTAGGGGAATTCCTAGAGAGAGTCAATCCTACGACAATTCATACAGGGAAATTTCTAGAGGACTTCCCAGGGGAATTCCAAGAGGGAAATTTCTACAGGAATTTGTAGGGTAATTCCTAGCAGAATTGCTAGAGAAATTTCTCTGGAAATTTCTAGAGAAATTCACAGGGGAATTCTTAGAAAATTTCCTTCGGAAAATCCCCGAGAAATTCCTAGAGAAGTTCCTAACTACTTCCTAAAAAAATACTTACGGAAATTCCCAGAGAAATTCCATTGAGAATTCATGGAGAAATTTCTGATGGAATCCCTAGAGGAATTTCTACTACAGTTACAAGTTGAATTTTCAAGGTAATTGCTGGAGAACTTCTCAGGGGAATTCCCAGTAGATTTCTAAGGGAAATTTCAACAGGAATACGTATAGAAATTACTAGGAGACTTGCTAGAAAAATTCCTCTCGAAATTTGTAGAGAAATTCCTTGGGAAAATTTCAAAGAAATTCCTAGAGAAATTATGTGAGAAATTATTTTCTGAATCCCTAGAGAAATTTCTAGGTGGATTCCTGAAGAAATTCCTAGGCATTTCCTAAAAAAATACTTACGGAAATTTACAGAGAAAATACTTTGAGAATTCATGTAGAAATTCCTGGAGAAATTCTTAGAGGCATTCCTGGAATTCCGGGAGGACTTCTCAGGGGAATTCCTAGAAGATTTCTGAAAGAAATTTCTAAAGGAATTCCCAGGAGAACTCCTAGGAGACTTCCCAGAGAAATTTCTAGAGAAATTCCAAGAGACACTCCTAGAAAAAAATCCTAGAAGAATCCCCAGGGAAATTTCTTGAGGAATTCATAGGAAAACTCCCAGTAGCATTTGTAGAGAAATTCCACAGAGAATTGCATGGAGGTTCCCTAGGTATTTCTCACAGAAATTGCTACGAGAATTTCCAGAAAAAATCCTGAGAGAATTCTTAGAGGAGTTTCTAGGGAAATTCCCAGAGGATGAATATCTACAGCAATTCTTAGGAGAATTCTTAGAGGACTTCCTAGAAAAATTCCTTGAGAAATTCATAGAGGAATCCCAAAAAAATCCCTAGGGAAATTTCCACAGGAATTTCTAGGGGAGTTTTTGGGTATTCCTAGAGTTTTTTTTGAAGAATTCCTAGAATAATTCTTTGGGGAAATTCTGTAGAAATTCCTAGGAGAACTCCCGAAAAAAAATTCTATACGATTTTCTAGAGAAATTCTTACATGAATTTCTAGATAAATCCCTGGGAGAGTTCTTAGGGGAGTTCTTGGGGAGATTCTCAAGGAAATTCCTGGAAAATTTATTAGGAGAATTCTTAAAGAAATTCCTAAGGGTCTGTCCATAAACTACAGAGACTCTTAGAGGGGGACGGGGGGTCTGTCCAAAGTCTACGCTCCATACAAATTTCGAAAATTTTGTATGAACAAAAGTCTACGAAGGCGGAGGGGGTTCTGAGATGGCCGAATAAAAGTGTACGTAGTTTATGGACAGCGCCTAAGGGAAATCCTAGAGGTATTGCTTGAGATGTTCTAAGGAAAATTCCTACAGGAATTCTTTGGGCAATTCTTAAAGGAATTCTTAGGGGAATTTCTAGGAGAATTCATAGAGAAATTCCCCTGGGAGTTCCTAGAGAAATTTTTATAAAATTTCCTACTAGAATTCCTACAGAAATTGGAACTCTTGGAGGAGGTTTCAGGGGAGGAATTCTTGGAGGAGTTCTTTGGGTAATTCCCAGAAAAATTTCTAGAAGAATTCGTAGTGATTCTCGGGGAATTGTTAGGAGACTTGGTAGAGAAATTCCACTGAATTTATGAAGAAATTCATAGGGGAATTCCTATAAAAATTTCTAGGTGAATTCCAAGAGAAATTCCTAAAGAAGTTCCTAGAAAAAAAATCGTAGGGGAATTCCTAGAAGACTTCCTAGAGAAATTCCTTGAGAAATTTGTTGAAGAATCACAAGGAAAATTCCTAGGGGAATTTTTGGGTATTCCTAGAACATTTTTTTTGAGAATTTTTAGAATAATTCTTTGGGGATATTCCAGAGAAATTCCTACGAAAATTCTTAGGAGAATTCTTAAAAAAAAGTTCTAGATGATTCTGTAGCGAAATTATTACATGAATTACCAGATAAATCCGTGGGAGAATTCTTAGGGGAGTTCTTAGGGAAATTCCTAAGGAAATTCCTAGAAAATTTACTAGAAGAATTCTTAAAGAAATTGCCAAGGGAATTTCCAAAAAAATTCCAAGAGGTGGTGCTTGAGATGTTCTAAGGAAAATTCCTTAAGGAATTCTTTGCGAAATTCTTAAGGGAATTCTTAGGGGAATTCCTAGGGGAATTGATAGAGAAATTCCTTGGGAAGTTTTTAGAGAAATTTCTATAAAATTTCCTATGAGAATTCCTAGAGAAATTGAAACTCTTGGAGGAGATTTAAGGGGAGGAATTCTTGGAGGAGTTCTTTAAGTAATTCCCAGGGAAATTTATAGATGATTCCGAAGTGAATTTTTTAAAAGAATTCCTCGGGGAATTGTTAGGAGACTTGGTAGAGAAATTCCACTGAATTTATGAAGAAATTCATAGGGGAATTCCTATACAAATTTCTAGATGAATTCCAAGAAAAATTCTTAAAGAAGTTCCTATAAAAAATCGTTGGGGAATTCCTAGAGAATAGAGCAGTTCTTATGGGGATTCCTGAGGAAATTCCTAGAGAAATTCCCAGCAGAATGCCAAGAGAGCCTTCAAGGGAAATTTCTGGAAGACTTCGTATCCTTCTATCCTTTGGGAATTCCTTGGAAAGTTCCTGGAGGAATTTCTAGAAGAGTTCTTAGGGAGTTCCCACAACAATTCCCAGGGAAATTCCTAGAAAAGTTCCTGGGAAAATTCCTAGGATAATTCCTAGGGGAATTCCTAGGGGCATTCCTGAACAAATTCATAGCGGAATTCGTAGAAAAAATCCTAGGGAAATTCCTAGTGGATTTTTTATCAGAATTCCTTGAGAAATTTCACTAGGTATTCAGCCGTTCCATAGAAAAACGATACTGTGTATTGCTAGCGGAATTCCTGGTGGAATTGGTAGCGAAATTTCTGGTGAAATTCGTAGCGGAATTTCTGGTGGAATTTCTATCAGAATTCTTGGTGGAATTCCTTGTGGAATTTCTGGTATAATTCCTGGTGGAATTTTTAGCTGAGTTGCTGGTGGAATGCCTTGCGGAATTCCTGGTTGAATTTCTATCGGAATTCCTGATGGATTTCCTAGCGGAATTCATGGCGGACTTCCTAGCGGAGTTCGTGGTGGAATTCCTAGCAGAATTCTTGGTGGAATTCCTAGCGGAATTTCTGGTAAAATTCCTGGTTGAATTCCTGGTGGAATTCCTAGCGGAGTTGCTGGTGGAATGCCTTGCGGAATTCCTGGTGGAATTCCTAGTGAAATTTCTGGAGGAATTCCTAGCGGAATTTCTATCGGAATTCCTGGTGGACTTCCTGATGGACTTCCTAGCGGAATTCATGGTGGAATTCCTAGCGGAATTCTTGGTGGAATATCTTGCGGAATTCCTGGTAGATTTTCTGGTAGAATTCCTGGTGGAATCCCAAGCGTAGTTTCTAGTGGAATTCCTAGCGGAATTCATGGTAGAATTCCTAGCAGAATTCTTGGTGGAATTTCTTGCGGAATTCCTGGTTGAATTTCTAGCAGAATACCTGGTTAAATTCCTAGCGCAAATGCTGGTCGAATTTCTAGCGGAATTCCTAGTGCAATTCCTATTGGTATTCCTGGGGGAATCCCTTGCGAAATTCTTGGTGGAATTCCTTGCAAAATTCCTAGTGGAATTCCTGGCAAAATCCCTGGCTAAATTCCTTGAGAAATTCCTTGCGAAGTTTCTGGTGCAATTCCTAGTGGAGCTCCTCGTGAAATTCCTAGCGGAATTCATGGTGGAATTCCTAGCAAAATTCTTGGTAGAATTCCTAGCGGAGTTTCTGGTCGACTTCCTAGCGGAATTCATGGTGGAAATCCTATCAGAATTTTAGGTGGAATTCCTATCAGAATTCTTGGTAGAATTTCTAGCGAAATTCCAGGTAGAATTCCTGGTGGAATTCCTAGCAAAATTTAGCAAAATTTTTTCCTAGCAAAATTTTTTATTATTCCTGGTGGAATTCCTAGCAAAATAATAAATATAAATATATAATTTTTATATGTTTATATTTATTATTTATTCCAGGTAGAATTCCCGGTGGAATTCCTAGCAGGATTCCTGGTGGAATTCCTGGTAGAATTCCTGGTGGGATTTTTAGCTGAGTTTCTGGTGGACTGCCTTGCGGAATTCCTGGTGGAATTTCTATCGGAATTCCTGGTGGACTTCCTAGCTGAATTCATGGTGGAATTCCTAGCAGAGTTCATGGTAAAATTCCTGGTAGAATTCCTGGTGGAATTCCTAGAGGATTTCCTGGTGGAAAACCTTGCGGAATTCCTGGTAAATTTTCTGGTGGAATTCCCAGCGGAATTTCTAGGTGGAATTTCAAGTGGAACTCTCAGCAGAATGGTGGAATTTCTTGCGAAATTTCTGCTGGAATTGCTGATGGAATTTCTAGCAGAATGCTTGGTAGAATTGTTAATAGAATGCCTAGCGGAATTCTAGGTGCAATTCCCAGCGGAATGCCTGGTGGAACTCCCAGCAGAATTTCTGGTGGAATTCTTAGCGAAATTACGGGTGGAATTCCTATTCTTGTTGGAATCCCTGGAAGGTTGTTTTTCCTGTAAAGTTTGCTAATTCCTCGTGGAACTTCTGGTTGAAATCCTGGAGGGACGATGATGGATTTCCATCTAAAAAATAATTTCATGTTTTGTAAGCAGTTGTTCCAGCAAGTTTTACGAAAACAATTCCTGAAGGAATTGTCGGAATGAATCCTGGTGCAACTTCTGAAAGGATTTGCTGGGTGGGCTTCTGGTAGATTTATGAAGTAAGAGAAGTTTCACTCCTATGAATTCTCTGAGGAATTGATGGACAACTGTTTCTGGTGGTGTTCTTAAAGAAATTCCTGATCCATTTCGGGACGGAACATAAAAGTCTGATTATCTCAATTTTTTCTCTTATAAGCTAAATATCTTCTAGAATAAAACTATTTTTACTTTGAATACTTTATCCATCCTTGCAGTTTTTGGGGATAAATTAGGACCATCCTCAAGGCGGTCGATGTTCCACAAGAAATTTCTGGAAATTGCCGACTTTTAGGCGTTTCATGGTATAGAAGATTGAACTACAAAGTGTTAGTTTATAAAATGTAGACTTATAATTTTAACTCAAGCAGCACGAGATCAGATTGTACGGGTATTTCAAATCATAGAAGTGAATAACAAGAAGAGAAAAAAATAATTAAAGTCCGATGCATTCCAATCTAATTCTTGATTTCGGTAATATGGAGTTATATTAATCACCAAAGTATTCAAAGTGCTTTAAAATACTCCTACAAACTGAGTCAGTGTTACTTGAGTTGAATTTACACGTCTGAGTTTTTTAAAACTAACACTTTGAAGCTACACTCCCGATCAAAAGTTTGGGGCACCCAGCACCCAGCTTCCAACTGCATTTTACAGAACTTAGCTAAAAAATCTAGAAAAAAAGGTATTAAGTAAATTAATCCTTGATGTATCGACCAAAAGTTTGGGGTCACTCTCGTAAAACATGGAAAAGTGATTTGTTGATATCTTTGTCATCTTTCATTCAATTTTAATTCTTCTTGGCTTATTTGAAACAAAATGAATGATACTTACTGCATAGACATTGAACCACACATATTTTTTGAAATTTACATACTAAAACTTAACGTAAAGTTGCCTCATTTTTTGAAGTGTAGTGAAATGTGTTAACATAACATTTTTAGATACAAAAATCGATAAATACGTTAAGTTAAAGACATCAAACGCAAATTTAGTTAATTATCTTTGAAACGAGCCAAAACGAATTGAAATTGAACTATAGATGACGAAGATATCACCAAATCACTTTTCCATGTTTTTCTTAAGAAATTCTTATCAAACATTTGAACGAATTTATAGAAATGTTGTTTCTTTTGCATTTCCGAGACCGAGAAGCATTTCAGAAGCTATTTTCGAAAGAATTCATTGAGAGCTTTGCCATATTATTAAAAATTTAAAAAAAACTATTTAAAATTTTATAAAATGAATCATAGCTTACAAGATATAGAAAAAATCGCTATTTTTTTCGTGAATTGCCTGTTTCTGGTAATGAACTTTACTAGCATTTTTTTTAAATATTATTATTATTATTATTATTTATTTACGACACTTTACCATAGTAGGCATTCGTGTCGGGGTAATCTAACTTGACAGTGTAATATTCCTTAGAAGATTAGATTTCACTATATAGACCTATTTCTTTTACAAATTTGAGTAGATCTGCTTCCTTTTCTGAGTCGTGTTGTAGAATATCTGCAGTTGTTCCATTGATTCCACAGGTTATTCGTTCTTGGCTGTATCCTCTGCAGTCCATGAGTATGTGAGGGATTGTTATTTGTACTCCGCACCACTTGCATATCGGAGAAGAGGTGCGATTTAGTATGTACGAGTGGGTCAGTCTAGTGTGACCGATCCGGAGTCTTGTCAGTATCCGCTGATCCGCTGCATTCGAACGATCAGGATACTTTCTGGGGATCTGCTTGATTTGTCTTAAGTTTCCTTGACTGTGAAACCATTCTGCTTCCCACGTAGACCAAATTTGTGATTTGATGGTCCGTACAACGTCCTGCCCTGGTAATGGGATGTTGAGTTGGATTTGGTGTCTCCCATTTTTAGCGAGTTTGTCCGCATGTTCATTACCGGCAATGCCGGTGTGGCCAGGAATCCAGCTAAAGGTAATGTTACGTTTTACTACCAAATTCTCGATCGATTGGATCCATGGGTGTTTGGATCGGCCTCCTTGTAGAGCATCTAGGCAACTGGCTGAATCAGTAAATATGATCGTCGCTTGTTGATTATCTACTGCAAGAACAGCTTTTTCTAGCGCAAATGCCTCTGCAGAAAAAATACTGCATGTGTTTGGTAGGTGAAACATGAGATTACCTTCAGGAGCAACCACTCCAGCACCACAAAAGTCCTTATCCTTTGAGCCGTCAGTATAGATTTGTGAGTGGTATTTGTATTTCGTGTGAACGAATTCTTGGAACGATGGTATCACGACGCTCTTTTCAGTACCTGCCTTGAGAGAGTTCTTGAGGTGGTTATCGATGTGCGGCGGTTTTGCAAACCATTCCCTCTCAGTGGCCCTCGTTATGGTGCAGATTTGTGGTAACACAAATCCTGACGTTTCCTGTAGAAGTTGTCTTACTCTCCTTGCTATCGGGTAATCTGTTGTCTTGGGATCCTTTTCTATTAGCCGTACCGCTAGCTGTGACAGTCGTTGGATTACAGCTGAGCGGAATGGTAGGCACCCTGCCTCAGCTACTATTGAGAGAATCGGACTAGTAGCGAATGCACCGGAAGCTCGTCGAATGACCTCGTTGTAGGTAGGACTAAGTGTTTGTTCCATGGTCTCAAGGTTGGTACTTGTGAGTCCAATTCCGAAGAACAGTTTCGAGATGACTAGTGCGGATCCTACTTTTAATAGGCTTTCTCGGCTGCTTCTTTTCAATCGGCGACCTAGAACCCTGAGAATTCGGATTCTATTCGAGCACTTTCTTTTAACATCCATAAAGTGTTGGATGAAGTTCATTTTTGAGTCCATAATCACTCCCAATATTTTCATTTTTCGCACTCGGGGAATCGGAATATTATTTATTTTAATCGCTCTGCCACGTTTTCGGTGCTTTACGTGGCACACGTGAAGCAGCTTCGATTTTGTGGGTGCTATGGAGAATCCAACACTAGATGCCCAATCCGTAGCAGCAGAGACGGCTTGCCGCAGGAGTTTGCGAGCTGTTCTATGGTTTTTGCATTTAACGATTAGCAGAACATCGTCGGCATACAGCAGAATCTCTGCACCACTGGGAATTTTACTGAAAATCGGTTGCATGGCTACCAGGAACAGCGTAACAGAGAGGATTGATCCTTGTGGTACCCCGTTCTCTGCTCTCCTGCGACTCGACAAACATCCGTTGGCGGCTACCTGGAAGTATCTGTCAGATAGAAAGCTTCGTAAAATGTTTATCATTCGACCAGAGATCTTCCAGTTTAGCAGCGTACGAATGATGCCAGGTCTCCACGTTGTGTCGTACGCTTTTGCAATGTCGAGAGAAACTATTTCTACGTGGTCGTCGTTTTCGAGTTGTAGGAAGGATTCCAAACTGGCTAGATGGCTGTCTACACCTTTGCCTGCTCTGAATGCGTGTTGGCGTGGATCTAGTTTCCCTGTAGTCTCCAGTTCGGTAATGAGACGGCGATTTACCATTCTTTCGAACACTTTGCCAAGGCAACTCAGGAGTGTTATTGGCCTATATCCGTCTGGTTTGCTTCGGTCGGCTTCAGGTTTTGGTATAGGTATAACTGTGCCAATTTTCCATGGTTCCGGGAAGTTTCCTTCTTCCCAGATTCGGTTGTAGAGTTCTAGCAGGGTAATTTTGACGCTGATGGGAAGGCGCTGCAGCATTATGTAGCTTATATTATCGGCTCCCGTTGAAGAGCCTCCTTTGCGATTGAGGGCCCACATTAGTTCTTCCAGAGAGAAGTCGACGTTGTATCGTCTGTACAGATTTGATCGCTGAGGTTTCGACGGAGCACATATGTCTTTCTTGTGCAGCTTTTGGAATTTTTCGGAGTAGTTTGCATTTGAAGATTTCTTTTCATATTCATCTGCCAGTGCTTCTGATATTAGTGGTCCGTCGTTGGTAATTCCGGTCGGCAGAGTCAGCGTGATTGTAGTACTTTTCCGTTTTCCTTGAAGTCTATTGATTTTCTCCCACACTTGCCCGGTTGGGCTGCTTGGGTTAATGCTTTCGACGAATTTTTCCCACGACTTCATCTTAGCTTCTTGTATTGTCCTCCTACATGCTGACCGTGCTTCCTGAAATTGTTTCAGCGCCTCTGTTTTACGTGGATCATCTGTATCCAGTCGTCGAAGTGCTCGTAGGCGTTTGCGTCTTAATTTCACAGCCGATTTTACATCGTCGTTCCACCATATTACGGACTTAGGTCCGTCTTTTCCAGATGTTCTTGGTATGCTTATTTCCGCTGCAGCAATGATCTTGTCTGAGAACTCTTCAGCCGACAAACGTTGTTCCGGGCACAAGCTGGAGCTTGTGAGTTCTTCGAAAAGCGTCCAATTAGCTTTGTCGTAAATCCATTTGGCTCGTTTTCGCGGTTCATCTGAAGTGCTGGGTATACAGACTAATATTGGTAGGTGGTCGCTATCCGAACAATCTGGTAGCGTATGCCAGGTGAATTTTGAGGCCATCGGTGTTGAGCAGATGGATACATCGAGAGCCTGGGAGTTTCCAGTGAAAGGATCAATTCGGGTATGGGACCCGTCGTTGAGCACTAACATATCGTTTTGCACGACAAACTCATGTATTTGATCTCCTCTTTTCTTCGCTTCAGAAGCAGACGAACTTATTCTACTACCCCATGCTGTATGGTGCGCGTTTAGGTCACCTAGAAGAAGTGCAGGCTTAGGGAGCTCTTGCATTAGTTCACCGAAAAGTCTTATAGCTTCCTTATCTTTAGGCGGAAGGTAGATTGAAGCAACTGTTATTTCTACGGGGAAGTATACTCGTATTGCGACTGCTTGAATGTTGCTTTTCAGCTTGAGTTGTTGGTAGGGGGTTCCGTGTTTAACCGCAAGTCCGGCACCTTGTCGACCATGGGTTGAGCACTGGCTGAGTAACAGCTGGTACTTGGATCCGAGAAGATTATCAGATGATCTATGGTTGGCTAGGTTGGTCTCCTGGAGGCATATGACCGTCGGTTCGTACTTTGAGATCAGCAGCTGAAGCTCACTGTGGTGCGAACGTAAGCCACATATGTTCCATTGCATTGCGAACGTCCGTGAACATGTTGGTGTTTTTGTTGTAATGCTTGATGACGATTCCGAAGGACTCCGTTGTGTCGTCGAAACGTTGCTGAAGACTCGATGCCTCTCGACTGGATTCCAGGAGGAATTATGGAATGCAAGGTGCTCGTGACTGACCCCACTCCATTCCCCCCGGACATCCACTCCCGGGTTTGGAAGGGGGGAGGTTACTGCATGCTCTCCCTCCCCTCGTCGAGGACGTCCACCGGGTAGACTAGTAGTACGGGGGGTGGTGATGCTCGTGTACGCATGTTTCAAGTCGGAGCCTGTCAGGGTAGAATTGCTAGGGGAGTTTGACTGGTTTTTGCTTGGAATAAAGGATGAGATACTTGCCGGGGAGAGGGTGTTGCACACGCCGACTGCCGCCAGAGGCTCTTCGGGTAGTCCCGGTACATCCCTGGTCAGGGTCGACGTGTGAGGCCTCGCGCTTGGCGAATCGTGTGTTGCTCTGCTAGATGATGATATACATTTCAGCTGTCTATAGTAGTCGTATGCTTCAGAGTTTGATAGTATTGATGCAGGTAATGCAGCCGAGCTAGAAGTTTGGTGATCAACGGGTTGGAGAAAGACGTCCCGGATAACCGCCCTTGCTAGACTCGCTTCCTTTTTCAGAAGTGAAGGGGGTACTGCACATTCCCCACCTTCAAACCGCATGCCCTTGTGATTGATACTGCTAAGCGTGATAATTGATCGGTATCCTGGTTCGTTGTCCTTGAAGGCGTCGCTGGGGTCGGGTTTTTCTTTGATAGATGGGGATCGGTCTTCCATTCTCGTGTCAGGATGAATTGCGGGATCGATATCAAGAGTGGGGAAGTATTCTTCGGGAGGGTTTTCAGCCATTATTCGTCGACGTCAATTGATGCATGGCATGTCTCAGTCTTTGACGACAATCGCTTTCCCCGAACACAATTTGTGTCGATAGGAGATATTTCATATTGACGTTTTCCACTTCGGCTCCGTGTGCGAACTCCAATAGTAGGATCAGGATCAATGTAGCGATGATCTTTCTTTTTAGTTGGGGGTGGGATGAAATCAGCGTCTTTCCTTGAAGCTCGTGTATTGGCCTGCTGCTTTGATGCAACTTCTGAGGGGTGTGTGGCGGTTGAACTTGTCGTGGCTTGCGATAGGGTATTCACTGCAGGTGGGGATGGGTTATCCGATCGAGGTTTGAGAGCTTTTTTTAAATAGGCTAATTCATTTAAAATTTTGATTTGAAAAAAATTGGTTAACGTTGGCAAACATGAAATTTTGTTCTGTCCAGCTCAAATTTAAACTTTTCTTATTGCTGGCGACCAGAAACCGGAGTTTTGATTGTCTTCGTTCTGGGAGAGGGAATTTTTCGGGCTTTTCGACAGCTGAATGATAGAAATAGAAGGCATAATAATGCATGGTACACAAATTACGTAACGCTAAAACTGACCATTTCAGACCTCATCCCTCCTCCTTGTAACGGTTTTTGTATGGAAACCTGCATTTTTTTTTGTATAGGTTGTAACGCTACGCTACACTCCCCCCTCCCCCTATAGCGTTACGTAATTTGTGTATTTGGTTGGGAAACGTGATATTCTCGGCCTTTGCAGTCTTAAAGAGCAGCGAGAAACGATATTCTCTCTACATCCGACGGTTTCGGTAATATATTTTACCTTTTTCAAGGATTAGAGGTTACGTTCTCTTGTACATGTATAGTAATGCTCTATGTACAAGAGAACGTAACCTCTAATCCTTGAAAAAGGTAAAATATATTACCGAAACCGTCGGATGTAGAGAGAATATCGTTTCTCGCTGCTCTTTAAGACTGCAAAGGCCGAGAATATCACGTTTCCCAGCTAAAGTTCCCACAGTCGAAAGCAACCATTTGTGTATTTGTAATTTGCGAATTGTAATTTTCGATAATCTTCGACAGCTCGTTTGACCACTCTCGTGAAACGGTGTTTATGGAATGGTGTGTATTGTTTTGTATTGGACTTGATTGAATTTTCAACTAACAATACTTACTCAAACAAACATAAAATAGGTAGCAATTGTTCTTCCTCTACAAGTGGTTGGGGAAGCGGTGCCTGTATGATAGGCAAACAGTTTCAAACAATAAACAAATCGCTTTCGCTCTTCGTACATATGTACAACAGATAACCATTTTGCGGTTTAGGGGAAGATGATATAGATAGATGAGATTAGAATTGAACCTTATGAACTCTAAGTTTCCGGGTCATTAATTGGCTCGGTAGCTTAGTTGGTAAAGCACTTGTCAGCGAATAAGGGTCGTGAGTTCAAATCTCACCTGAGCTCTGGATTTTTTCCCAATTTAACCAATAATTTACCCTTCTGTACATATGTACGTTGAGTTTTTTGAAATTCATAAAATAGAAATTATTAAAATTTTTGGTAAAATGTTGTCATGTTTATCAACAATTGCACTAGAGGTAGCCCAACAAATTTGGTTAGAAATGCTAATGCACACGAGAGTTAATCTAAAATTTTCAAAAGCATCAAGTACCTAGACACAACCGACCTTGAACCTAAACCAACTATTATTCCGATATGATCCGGTCGATAACCTTGACAACACATAACAAATCTAACTTTATGCCACTCTACCACCACCCACTTTGGGTACAATGTCGTACCTACCTACATATACGGTGCATTTGATACGGATCCGCGGCGAAAGTCAACACCCCGAGGCCATTATTTGGCACCTGGCATCGTTGCGCGTGGACACATCTTCTTCCGATGTGATGTGTCGAATCCAATTTTGCGCAAAGCTCTGGGAAAAAAGGATTGCCTGACGACAAAGCCATGCTTCTCGATGGGGATTTGTCACACGGCACAGGTGATGAATTGGTTGTCTATTAGGCGAATTTCGAAAAGTAAATTGAATTTACTTTTTGGTGGCTTCTTGAAGAGATAAATTTCAAGTGATGTTTGATGAGATTGGGGATGGGCTGTTCAGAAAGTGATATAACTGTTCGGGAAGGACGTCGAGAGGTACATTCGGTTGCACTTTCCTTAAATTCATCGTATAGAAGGACATTGGACTGTGACTCCATGACCTTCTACAATGTTCTACGCCATTCTGCTGGAAGCCAGAAACCTCAACCAGTCATGGCATCACGCGGTCCCTCACTGCAAGAGAGCTGATTTACCAGATACTTATTGAGGTCATCGCATAACCCGAAAAAACTTTCCCTTCATGCAATCTCTCTTTGCAAAACACAACACTCCTGCTTTGAATTTTCACTGCAACCAAAAATCCACAACGTTAAATGGCCCCAAACTTTCCCTATAAATATTTAATGTGCAACTGCCCGAGTTTGCCGGCTTTAGAGGTAGGGTCTGGGACCATTTGCGCAGGAGCACCTATTTTGGGCACTTGCTGCTATAACTCCGTCAATTTCAAACCGATTGACTTGATTTTTTGTACATGGCTGGATACTGTGCGGATCTGATTGTGTTTCAATAATCAAGTCAATCGGTTCAAAATTGACTGAGCTATAGCAGCAAGTGCCCAAAATAGGTGCTCCTGCCCAAATGGTCCCAGACCCTACCTTGCTCGCAAACGGGAAAATAATGATCAAAGGAGGAAAACTTTTCCGAAAATTTTCACTGCAAACCTGACGAGATGGGTGATGCTTGCATTGCAATATTTGGTACTTTGTAAAGCACAATATTTACGGTTGCATCCATGCCGCTCGCTCGTACAATTTACATTAGGCTGCAAGCTCGATGCAAGCAGTAACTAAATAAATTCAAAAACGACCCAGAATGATATCCGAGCACTGCCAGGACGGATGTGGCACAATTTCCCCGCAAACTTTGAGTTGCTAAACCGTCATGATGCATTTGTTTTTTTTTTCCACCCGGCAGAGTCAGAGAAGTTGGAACCACGCATTTCAAAATGGTCGATGGCTCCACGCGCCCTAAACTGGGTACGGTAAAATGTGGTAATATGTATTAGTCACATTGACCTAAAAAAATCGTCAGAAAAAACATTAGGGGGATTCACTTAACAGCGAAAACCGCTTATTGAAGTTTATTCTGATTAAACGTCGCGATCACCAAGGCAATCTTTGATTATTTCATTCGCATAATCATGAAACATTTCAAATAAGCAGAATATCATGGCTCACGCAGCAATTTTATCTGTTTAGTGATTCCCCCTATTATTTGTTTTTGCATTTCAGCAAGAATTCTTCTATTGGAAATTTGCGTTCTTTGTCTGAGGATTCTCTAATAAACACTTCCGAATGAAAAGGAGATATCGTGTCGAATTGATCGTACTACTTGCTTCAACTTTATGTGCGAAGAGAAAACATCTAGTTTTTGCTAGATTCAGTATATCAGACGTTCTCAAACATTTTGCTATCGCGGCGGGTTTTGGGTTTTTGTTCCAATTTACAAAGTGGATTCCAAATTGTGGAAACAAGCTAGGTACATACTTACGTATTTTCGGCAGTTTTGTTCTCTTCGTCAAGAGGGGTTTTTTGAAACCTAGTAAACTCAAAGTTGGCCTCAAATCCTTGTTGGGAAGCTGAGTTAAGTGCCCGAATTTCAGGCATTCCATTTATTTAGTATAACATCATATTCAAGATAATACTGAATCAACAATATTTCTCCATAATACACGGTTCGTGGCTGCCGCTCTCCATCCTCGGTCGCGCCCAATGCTCGCCAGGTCACGCTCCACCTGGTCCGCCCATCGTGCTCTCTGCGCTCCACGCCTTCTTGTGCCAACCGGATCAGTTGCAAACACCAGCTTTGCAGGGTTGTTGTCCGGCATTCTTGCAACATGCCCTGCCTACCGTATCCTCCCGGCTTTGGCCACCTTCTGGATGCTGGGTTCGCCGTAAAGTGCAGCGAGTTCGTGGTTCATCCTTCTCCGCCACACAACGTTCTCCTGCACACCGCCAAAGATCGTTCTTAGCACGCGTCGCTCGAAAACTCCGAGTGCTTGTAGGTCCTCCTCGAGCATGGTCCATGTCTCGTGCCCGTAGAGGATCACCGGTCTTATTACCGTTTTGTACATGGTTTGTTGGTTTTGTTGGTGCGTGGGTGAATCTTTTTCGACCGCAGTTACTTCTGGAGCCCGTAGTAGGCCCGACATCCGCTGATGATGCGCCTCCGAATTTCACAGCTCACGTTGTTGTCAGCCGTCAGTAAGGATCCGAGGTAGACGAATTCCTCCACCACCTCGAAAGTATCCCCGTCTATCGTAGCATTACTACCCAGACGGATCCGGTCGTTTTCGGTTCCGCCTACCAGCATGTACTTTGTTTTTTAGGCATTCACCACCAGTCCGACCTTTGCTGCTTCGCGTTTCAGGCGGGTGTACAGTTCTGCCACCGTTCCAAATGTTCTAGCGATAATGTCCATGTCGTCCGAAAAGCATACAAATTGACCGGATTTTGTGAAAATCGTTCCCCGGCTGTTGAGCCCGGCTCGTCGCATCACACCTTTCAGAGCGATGTTGAAGAGTAGTCATGAGAGTCCATCACCTTGTCGCAGTCCCCGGCGAGATTCGAATGAACTAGATAGTTCACCCGAAACCCTTACGCAGTTTTGCACACCGTCCATCGTTGCTTCAATCAGTCTAGTCAGCTTCCCAGGAAAGCCATTTTCGTCCATGATTCTCCATAGCTCTGCGCGGTCGATACTGTCGTATGCCACTTTGATGTTGATGAACAGGTGATGCGTTGGGACCAGGTATTCACGGCATTTCTGGAGGATTTACCGTACGGTAAAGATCTGGTCCGTTGTCGACCGGCCGTCGATGAAGCCAGCCTGATAACTTCCCAAGAACTCATTCGTTTTAGGTGACAGACGACGGAAGATTATCTGGGATAGCACTTTGTAGGCAGCATTCAAAATAGTGATCGCCCTGAAGTTCTCACATTCCAAATGGTCGCCTTTTTTGTGAATGGGGCAGATTACCCCTTTCTTCCACTCCTCCGGTAGCTGTTCGGTTTCCCAGATCCTGACTACCAGCCGATGCAGACAGATGGCCAACTTTTCTGGGCTCATCTTGATGAGTTCAGCTGCGATACCCTCCTTACCAGCTGCTTTGTTGGTTTTGAGCTGGTGAATGGCATCCTTACCTTCCTCAGCGTGAGAGTTGGTTCATTTCCGTCCTCCGCTGCACTGGCGTCGTCGTTTCTTCCGTTGCCGTGGGCTCCCGTGCCTACGTTGTCCACGCCGTTCAGGTGCTGATCGAATTGCTGCTTCCACCTTTCGATCACCTCACGTCCGTCCGTCAAGAGGCCTCCGTCTTTATCCCTGCATATTTCGGCTCGCGGCACGAAGCCGTTGCGGGATGTGCAGCTTTACCGCCCTCGCTGCGTTCTTCTCCTGCAAAACCGTTCTGCACTCTTCGTCGAACCATTCGTTCCGTCGATTCCATTCCACGTACCCGATGGTGCTTTCTGCTGCATCGTTGATGGCTGCTTTCACTGTATTCCAGCAGTCCTCTAGAGGGGCCTCATCGAGCTCGCCCTCGTCTGGCAACGCGGCTTCGAGATTCTGCGCGTATGCTGAGGCGACATCCGATTGCTTCAGTCGCTCTAGGTTATACCGTGGCGGTCGCCGGTACCGTACATTGTTGATGACGGAGAGTTTTGGGCGCAGTTTGATCATCACCAGATAGTGGTTTGAGTCGATGTTGGCGCCACGATAGGTTCTGACGTCGATAATGTCGGAGAAGTGCCGTCCGTCAATCAGAACGTGGTCGATTTGAGATTCCGTCTGCTGTGGTGATCTCCAGGTGTAACGATAAGGGAGGCTGTGTTGGAAAAAGGTGCTATGTATGGCCATATTTTTGGAGGCGGTGAAATCAATGAGTCGTAGGCCGTTTTCGTTCGTCTGCTGGTGGGCGCTGAACTTACCAATCGTCGGTCTGAATTCCTCCTCCTGGCCTACCTGAGCGTTTGAATCTCCTAGCGCCTCTGCATATCACCCATCATGATGAAAGCTGTTCCTAGCTCGCGTGTGTTGCCGTAGCTCTGGTAGATGGTATGATTACCTCAAAACGTTCGCACCATGGATCCTGTCCAACATACCTCCTGCAGCGCTACGATGCCGAACCCGCGGTCCTTCAGTAGATCGGCGAGTATGCGGGTGCTCCCAATGAAGTTGAGAGATCGGCAATTCCACGTACCGAGTTTCCAATCGCAAGTCCTTTTTGTTCGCTGGGGTCGTTTCCGTTGGTCTCGGTTCGTATTATTATGTTGCTCATTTTCCGTTACAATGGTTTTTACGGCTGGTTCGTAGGGCCTGACACCAACCCCCTGCTTTCCGGAGGACCATAGTGCACAGTTGAGCTTAGAGTCCTTCCCTCGCACTCGGACGTAGATCAGCCGCCCTTAACATGAGGATCAGACGCTGCTGTGAGCCGCTCTACCTGGAGAACAGACGCTCAGGTTTGCCGAAACAAACCTCCCCTTCCCTGTCAGCCTACGACCAAATTTCCCACCGGGGTTGGTTACCCGATCTTCTCTAAGGTTGCTCATAGTTTCCGGCCGGTGCCGCGAGGAGGTAGGGATAGGAGTTGCTGGGCAGAGGCTAGTGGATCACAATGGGATCTGAATTGCGCAGCATACCCAGCTTTTACCGTGCTAAGTAACAATAAGGTACCTTAATCAATGATTTTTGCTAACTTAATGTAATGATTTAATTACAATGTCAAGAAGTTTAAGGAAAATACTAGGAAAAATAAATAAATGATAAATTTGTATTTTGGAACTAAATCTTCGACCTTCGACTTTTAATATTATAATTTCAGGGCTAATCGTAAATGTGTTTCAAATACTCACACATTTTTGTAAAAATAACAATATGTAATATGTAGTCTATTCGTCCTTTAAAAAAAAGTCCCGAAAATTATTCTTTCAGAGGCAACATCGAATATAAGTTGCTATACACATAAATGACACAAAGAAATAAAAAAACACAAACCCAAACCGTACACTGCGTCAGTGAGCTGCTTCCAACGTGATGCAAAACAAAGATTAATATCTAACTAGGAATAAATACATTCTTCTGCTTCTCTTTGGTGTAGCGTCCCTACTGGGACAAAGCCTGCTGCTCTGTTTATTAACTGAGAGTTTTTTTTCTTCCAATGGCAATTTTAGCTTTCGTATCTCGTCAGTCGACTCTCCACATGTCGATGTTCTACATCTCGATATCTTTCCCTATCTCGATGGTTTGGCCGGTCCCTTCAATCTACATACATTTTACCTTTCTACATGTCGATATCTCCTTATCTCGATATCTCTCCATCTCGATGCAATCTCGATAGTTTTTGTTCTAGATTTTCTCTCCATATGTCGATATGCCCCTTTTTACAGGTTGCTAGATCACGTTTCTTAGGTGCCAAACATTCGCTGAAGGTGAAGTGACACCTGTTTGTTGACGATTTTTCCTAGTTACGAACGATTTTTCAATCTAGTGTGCATTACAAATTGATTCTTGAATTCGATCTCTCCTTATCTCGATGGTCCCTTAAATATCGAGATGTAGAGAGTCAACTGTAGAATATATTCGTCGAGTCAAGTACAAGACACTGAAGACGACCTTACAGTTGAGGTTGAAATACGTATCTGTCAAAGGATGCAAATTCTTAGTGGAATTCAAAGGAACAGTACTTAACCCGATTTTCTTTTTACTTACAGATATTTCCCTAACAAGCCCAGGTTAATCATCATAGAATATATTTTTATTCTTTGGAGATACTCTTTGCTCGAGGGAATTAAGGATATTTACATTACGAAAAGTTTCTAGACGTGGAATCGTACCCGTCACTTCCAGCATGGTCTTTCTGAATACTCACGCGTTTTCCGCTTCGGCTATCTGTGTCCTGTTTTCGATTTAATGCCTAATTTTGTGCAACATTTTCCACAAATGAAAACCTGTGACGTGAAGTGAAGTTGTTCACTGCAACTTACGGTACATTAAATAGAACGAAAACGCCGAATGGAAATGCTTCTGGAAACCTCTTGGCTTCGAATGCCGACGACGATATCAACGAAATATTCCACTCACGCACGCACACGTGATTTGAATAAAATTTAGATATTCATAGAATCAACTTGGCCAGGTTTTGTTGGAGCAACACCAGTAGTACAGTGGAAGCGGAATCGCTCCTCTAAACAGTCCAACACGTTCTGTTCCTAACTACATAGTACCTTTTCCATGGAACAGGGAACGAAAGCAAAGAAAGATGCCGCCACTTTCATTCGAATCGCATACACAAAATAAACGTAATTGATTGAACGCATGGAAACGGTCTTCTAAGACCCGTGAAAAATGTCTATCCGGTCCGTTGCGTTGGTCGTTCGGTGGCGTCTTCCATTGTCGTTAGAATAACTGTGACTTTCCTTCTGACGCCGACCAAAGACCGAGCGTCATGCGGACATTAGATGCATTTCATATGGGTCAATTTAAGTTCTTCAACATGGATGAAGACATGCACGTGGCGGGGCGGTCAAGTTGTTTTATTATGCATTCAACCGTAAAAGAAGTGCCGCTTCCACCGGTTATTGGCGTTTTACAATTCTCACCGCCGATTATAAGTATGGGTCTCGGTATTATGAAATGGTATAAATGAAATTACGACATATCAACAGTTTTAATTGCATAGCAGTTCGAATATATTGCATGTATAAATTATTAGATATTTGAATAAAAAATGTTATAGAAAAAAACTTATCGAAAACGAAAAAACAAAATGGAACAAAAAAAATTGGATAAAAAAAAGAAAAATTGTAACATTTAGTTAAATAACAATTACTACTTTGGCGAGAATAAAAAAAACTGTATTGAACAATAATTATCAAATTGGTGTTAATAAAAATACATATGCTTAAAAGCGTGAGTTGTAATATTTACATTTTCTATTTTCGTATGAATCTCAGGGTGCTATTACACTTTTTGCCCAGACGCCAAATATTGGACCATTTTTGACAGATAAATTTTGGCAGGTTGTTTGGCTCTGTTTGTCCCTATTCGTTTTTCGAGAGTGACAAATATTTTTGTTTGCCAGGTACACCTTGGTCAAAATTTAACTGTCAAAAGTGGTCAAATATTTGGCAGTGGTCAAAGAGTGTCATACTAGCTTCAGAAGCTTCTCGATGCCTCTCAGTTTTCTGCACACAATTCTGAAAACACCCAAAACAGTCACAAAACGCAAGTGCTATCTCCTGATTCAAACCCTACGGCACTCTATCTTCTGCATCAGAAGGAAGTTTAAATGACTCCCGCGGCCTTAAATTTTCCGGCCTTGCTGCATCAACAAAACGGCAAAAAAACTTTTCTGCCCTGGTGGCATCTTCCGTAAGACGCAGATGCCACCTCGGGCGGCTTAATTTTCGCCGCTAAGGCTTGTTCCGGCTGAAGAGACAAGAAGACGAAAACAAGCATGACGACGATGACACTCCGAGCCTTGTTTATTATAGTTACCATCAGTGTTTTGTATCACGATGGGAACAAGAAACCGAGCTGATATGGTTATACATATTGTTTGAAAAGAGAAGATTTTTCAGATGATTGATTGTTTTTTGACATTTTGTTGGTCATTTGACACGTGTGCTCAATGTTGAAATACGCAGTAGGATTCGATGTTGCAATTACAATTTTTCTCATAACTGTCAATTTGTTTCGAGTAAGTTGTCAATTTCTGCGTTAGATGCTATAGATTATGCATATAATGTCGACACATTAAAACAACACCTATTTTGCAAACGTACACGATATTCACAAGATGCGAAGTGAAACAAGACGTAACACTTATGGTACTTTGAATTGGTTTTTTTTAACTTATAAAAATTATTGATTTTTTGATTTTATGCGAAAGAGCACCTTTTTCTGGACCACTATGATTTTTTTTTTAATTTTTTAACTTTATTTTGGAACCTAAAACCAATTTCAAACAGATTTTTTGAAATCACCTTTTGACAGCTAGGCAACTGCTTGACAGCTCCGCCCAGTACAAAATGCGATGAGGGGTGATTCGACAAATCGCTCTCATACAAACTTCAAATTGCTTTTTAAATAGGTTCCCGGGCACCAAAATTCATGAAAATTTGGCTTTCGGCTCAGTTTGGCATGCAGATTCAGCATATGGAATGGAAGGTCCAAAAGGGGGCGTCCATAAATGGCGTAGCTTTTTTAAGCGATTATTTATACCCCCTCCCCCTCGTTTTCGTCACATATTTGGATACCCCCTATTGAATTGTCCAAAAAATGTCTCACGAAACCTAATGCAAGGCTATATGGATTAGCCTGGATTAGCGTGAGAACAAAAGATGTTTACAAAGTTCTTACAGATAGATTAATACGGGAAATCTGAACACAAACCACTACCACACAGGAATTTGGATTGGTCAATAAATGACGTAGCTTGTTAACCCCCCCCCCTCGACAAAATTGTCAAGTCAAAAAGCAAGTAACAAAAAAAATCTCGAAACTTTGTTCTGATTTCAATTTTAACTTGTATGTTTAACGGATATTATGAAAAACCAACAATAGTAAGAAAAAACTGCTGACTGTGGAGCGAATATGGTGTAATGGTTAAAGCACGTGACTATCCACCGAGGACCTGGGATCGAATCACACTCCCGAAAAACTTGCAAAATGTGAGATCTTTCTTCGGCATGGTTCCCGAGATGAACTAGCCTAGGGCTAAAACTCTCGTTAATATAGAAAGAAAAAAAAATACATTATTGCCGACTGCCAGGTTCAGATCGCCAACATCAAGACCATAGGTGCAACCAGAGGAGCACCAAAGCTAATGTCTCAATAAACCACCAATCGTTCTGCCTAATGCCGAAGAACAGGAAGTTGATGCTCCCAATGCAGTTCAATACCATATTAGCCTAGGAGCTCTTTCGAAGTTATTAGCATGCTCACTAATATCAATTTGGTTTCATTTGAGCAAAATTCACCATGACATTTGAAGGACCCTGCAGAAGTTTAAAAGGAGGAGTAAAATTCTTTCACCAGTTCATTCTGGAATTCCTCAACGAAGTTCTTTTGGGATTCCCATTTGTGAGAATGTTCCCTTTTTTAATTCCTCCAGCACTTCCTTCTGGGATTCCTCCAAGAATTTTCTTTGGGATTCCATTTAAGATTTCCACCTTTTAGTATTCCTTCAGGGGTTTCTTCAGAGATCCCTCCAAGAAGTCCTTCCGGAGTTCCTTTTTAGATTCCACCAAAAGTTCCTTCTGAGATTTCTCCGGGAGTTTTTTTTTCTAAAGTTTTTTACTAAAAGTATATCCATCGTTTCCTTCGGGAATTCTTTTAAGATTTTCTTCTCCTCTGTACCACCAGCAGTTTCTTCGGACATCTCTTCAGGGATTTTAACCGGAATTTATTTTGAGATTCCATCAGAACTTCTTTCTTAAAGAAGTCTCTTCAATGTTTCCTTCAGGAGTTCCTTCTTGGTTTCCTTCAGGAATTCACTCAGATATTCATTCCGAGATCTCTGTAGGAAACCCCTCCGACATTCTTTCAAAATGGAGCTGCTTCTGGGATTCCTCCAGGAGTTCTGTTTCGGATTCCTTCAGGAATTCCTACCTGGATTCTTATGTGAGTTTCTTCTGGGATTCCTCGAGGACTTCCTTCTAGGATTTATCCAGGTTTTTTTTTCCAGGACTCCTTCAGAAACTTTTTTCGGCATCTCTCCATCAGGATTTTCTTTCTTAGATTTCACCTGGAGTACAATCTGGATATCTTCCGGGATTCCCCAAAAGTTATTTTCAGGATTCCTTCAGAAATTCCTTCCGGGATTCCTTCAATAACTTCTTCCGTGTTTACTTCAGAAATTGAACCAGAAGTTTCTTCTGAGATTCTACAAATAGCTTCTTTTGAGATTCTTCCAGAAGTTTATTCAAGATTTTTTCCAAAAGTTCCATCTAGAATTGCTCCAGGAACTCCTCACGGGATTTCTTTAGGAATTTCTCTATGATTTCCTTTCAAGATTCCTCCAGGAGTTTCTTCTGGAATTCTTCTCAATTCCTTCAAATCCTTTTGAAATGTTTTCTGAAGCTTTTCTGGGATTCCCAGTAAGGATTCTTGTGAAAATCCTTCTCCTGTTGGGGAAACCTATGAAGAACATTAGCATTAGCATTAGCATTAAGCGAGTCGCACAAATTCGTAGGTGGTACAGTCCTAGACCGCTGTTATGAGGGTTGCCTCCTTCCCGTCCGAACCAAAGCACAAAGATTTGGGACTAATCTCTGACTCTTAGACAAGACTGACACAATCCTCCAATGGTCGAGCACTGTCCTGGCCACGTCCTTGCGACTGCTGAGGAATGGGAAAGGATGGTTAGTTTTGGACACCTATGAAAAATGTAGACAACTCTACGATCTCTCAGGCCTAGGTGTCACGGGAATTTGGGTGTTGTTAGTGGAAGGGTAAACTCCAAAGGAACGTTTGGTTAACCATTGTTAGACTGCTTCGAATCAGTTGTCTGTCCAATTCATCCTGGTTTCCTAGTCATTTTCTTGGCATTTGGCTGAATTACTAGATTCTTCGGTTAATAATCTGAAATATAAAATAATATTAACATCGTACGTCAAATAAGCTACATATTAGTGATACGCTCGCCACAGTTACATATTTTTAAAATATTATTTATATCGTATCATACATTTACCTGAATCCTGCTGAAATAAAATGTTAATTAGCAGTACATTAAAACACAAATACTACAAAATACAAGGAAAAGAGCTTCAAACTTTGATCTTGGAATATTTAAAAATTCGGAAAATATCAAGATCAAAATTTGATTTGGTAGATCTTACACCGCAACGCACCATTCTAAGGTGATCTACCTACGTTACGGGGAAACCTATGAAGAACATCATGAGAAAATGCCTTACAAAGGTGCTAGAGGAGCTCATTAAGAAATTATTGAAATGAGAAATGAGAAATTATTGAAATTGAGAAATTACAAAAAATAGATTATGCAATATATATATATATATCATAACAATACATATATATATATATATATATATATATATATATATATATATATATATGTGTATTGTTTTTTTTATTTACTAGATAATGATACTTAATGCAAGTAAAATTTCTATTAATTACGAAATACTTTTTTTCAATGAGCTTAGTAGAAAGCTACGTAGCATAACATAAACCCCCCTATCGTCACACTTCGTCACAAAATCACAGACCCCCCCTTCCCCCCAAAAAGCTACGTCATTTATGGACGAACCCAAAGCTGGACGGAAATGTCGGCGATGGAAATCGAATAAATGAACAAAGTCAAATTATTATCCAGTTGAAAAAAGTCCAGAACTACGATACACATACGTCTTTCTACTTGCATATGGTTCATTCCACCCCAAGTGCCCGATCGCTTTCAGTCGACCATCACGGATTTGAATCAAATTTGGCTGAAATAGCGCCCCTCGGCCCGTGGCAGCACCCCTCGTTTTTGCCGATATGAAAATAATCCTCTTTTTCTCTTATTTTTATCTTTAAAACTATTACATATACACATTTCTTCGTTTTTTTACAGGAAATCGTTCAACGCATCCAGAAAAATGTTTTTTTTTCGATACAGTGTTGTCAGATATATTTTTCAATTTTTAAACTAAAAATCAATTTTTCGTAAAATACGTATATATTGATTTTAAAATTTTTGATTCCATCGTGTTTATCAGACGTTTTCCGATCGAAAAAGCTTTACTCTTCAAAGCAATTCAGGCCAAACATTTCAATAGGTCCTATCGGCATTTGAGAGGCTCTCTTTCTTCACTTTCTCTTTCAATTATTGCAATGTAACGGTACACTTTTCAGCTACTTTTGCAGTACAAATCAAAAGACGATTGTTTTGACCATCTTTCAACGCAAGGAGACAATCATAATATGTACAAATAAACAGCTGAGATATTAACGAAAGAGAGGGAAACCAAAGAGAGACTCTCTTCTGCAGATAGGACCTTAAGACATGTTTGGCCTAAATTTGCGCCGTTCTCCAGATACCGTCGTTGGGTGTGACAATGGGTCTGGGGGGGGGGGGGGGGGTCAAAACGGAGAAACATAAAATTTGAAATAGCTCATCAACTATCGCTAATTTATATTGAAAACTTTATATTATTTCAAAGAGATGTTTTTACACGTCATGATGCAGAATAAGATGTTGAGCAATAATCTTTTTTTGTTAAATTTGTGACTAAACTTATATGACGAAACTAGCAGTAAATCACCCTGGAAAAATTTCTCCTTCGCAATGTTTCACACGAGCACCTAACCATAAATTTTCTTATAGGTGGTAAGCTGTGAGTATTACCTGGTTGTGGCAACGAAAAAAGCGGGCTGTCAATGCACTTTTTATTTAAAAATTCAATATTTTCGACTCTATGTCTAAATATTAACCCTCGAGCGATCGCGCTGTTGTATTTTGTACAACACGTTGAAAAAATCTCGCTTTTTGTACTCAGCATTAGCGTGGTGCTGACACAGGTAGTCAACCGCGCGAGTTACGGAAGGTTAAGAATGGGGGTGAGATTGGGTCAACCAAGTTATCGAGTGCTCATAACCTTTTAGTTAAGTTTAGATTAGTTCAACTTGTTATCCAGTCCCCATTTGACGTTAAAGTGGTGCCATGATTACCGTATCTTCATAAAAGCACGCTTTTTTTTCGAAAATATGTCGAAGTGTGTTCATACGTTTAGTGCCTAAAATCATTTATAACAATAAACCCATGAGCTTGGACAGCTCCTCTAATCATCATCTAGCATTTAGTGTACTGCAATCCCGAAAGCTAACAAAATAGACTTAATAGCATTCTTCTTCTCCACTCATTTTGGAAATTTTAAGTAAATATCGTGAAACTACCAGATGGTAGTGGGATCCAGGAAATACCGGGGCTATAAAATTTTAACCGATTAACGGTTAACCGGTAACATAGCACAAAGTCGGAAAGCGAACGAACGTCGAATTGTGGCATACGAGATTGCTTATTAATTACATATTTAATTTGAACTTTATGAATTAAGAGTGCCATATATGGATCATTCATAAAATACATAAAAATACTATAGAAAGAAGAACAAGTCTACCGTTGTGCAAGAACTCATATAAAATTTATTAAAAATCCGTTTAAATGTTATTGCGAGAGAGGGTCTAATAATGTGAAATGTTGTGTAACATAATATTTGAACGACCCTCTATCTTGAGATGGAGTGATTTGCTTTGGCAATATAGAGTCCAATGATCATGTACGTAAGAGTTTATAACGGAGGGTTTGGTTAAACATTTCTTATGCAGTATACTAAAAATATCATGTTTTTTTTTTCAATCAATCTTTCAATGCGTCCCTCCCTCATTGTAATCCCTCCTCTCCTCTCATGGAGGTTGAAACTTTAAATGAGGATGATTATGGTGGCTAAAATAACGATACAACATACAAACGTTATTTTATCAAATTTCAACCATTTTTTCGGTTGTATTAGCCCTTTTAGGTGAATTAATCATCTTTTGAAATTACCCAAGTTCGTCATAGTTACAATGGTTGTATTTTGAGTAGTTTTACTAGATATGATCAATAAAATTAACTTATATTCTTAGATAGGCAACTTCGAATACTTTGACCCATTCTCACCCCCTCTAAGGGGTGAGATTGGGTCAATTTTCAATAATTTGTATTTTAGTAAGCAATTCATATAATGTGATACTTTCGTGCTAAACTATCATTACCACATAGAAGAGTATACATACCGAATAAAAAGTTATTCAGACTTCAATTGCATTTGTTATTTAACAAACAATCTTTGAGTATCCTTTTTTGACCCATTCTCACCCCCAACGACGGTATAGTACTTTAAAGTAAATATATCAATTTTTTCCCTATAAGATCCTATGCCTTTTATAAATTTCGCGAATGAGAGACATTCTTCGCGTCTCCAGTTAGCCTAGTGGTTAAGGCTATGGATCGTGAATCCGGAGACGGCGGGTTCGATCCCCGTTCCAGTCAGGTAAATTTTCTCGACTCCCTGGGCATAAGGACTGTATCGGAAATTAACTATAAACGTTCACAATTGCCTAAAAAAAAATCTGTTCGAAATAAACAAAACTTTATTTTTGGAGATACTATATACATCTCTTAAATAAAGAATGGCAGTTCTGATTTTCAAAAAATAATCATTTAACTTGGACTTTTATCTCAAAGATTGCACACATGTTTTTAAAATTTTGGACACCTCCTAAAAATTTCAAATTGCGAATACTGTGGGAAAATATTCAATTTTTTCTCTTATTTTTGCGCAAATATATTCTTCTCCAGAATGCTCATGATATAGGAAAATTATTTTTATCAAGAAAAATTACCTCCGGAGTTTAGGGCAATTTTTAAAAATGAAAAAAGGTCATTTTTCGAGGAACACTTTTTTTATGCGTCTTCAAAAAACGATTACGCAAATAAAAAATAGATAAAGTTGAAAATTTGCATTTTTTCCAATTGGGTATGTAATTAAATCTATTGAAGAGGTAGTTTTTCCAGAGAACGGAATTTTATAACCTCTAAAGATATTTAAAACAGAGCGTCAAAGTTCGACCAAAAAGTAGGTGTTTTTTGGGATAGTCCATATTTTTAATGTTGGAGGTTTTTCTATCCAAAATAAGAATTTTAAAAGTCTGTTTTAGTGATATGTATTGTGTACATAACTGCGAGTAATAATCATTATTTTCCAGATCTTTTTCCGTAGAATTTTTTTTCGCAAAAAATATTTGAAACGTTAAAAAAATTTAAAAATAATGCAGTTTGTACAGATTGTTATTTTGTGTGGTATACTCATAGAACCATATTTTCAATAATACTAAACATTTTCCAAATTTCTTCAAGCTGTTCTAAACTTAACTATATTGTGAAGATTTCATAGAAGAACCGGAATAAAAATACCAACCGTGCGTCGAGATAGAGCATTTTGAATGTTTATAGTCAATTTCCGATACAGTCCTTAGTGTATCATTGTACTTGCCTCACAATGTACAAATTCATGCAATGGCAGGCAAAGAAAGCCCTTCAATTAATAAGAGTGGAAGTGCTCAAGGAACACTAAGTTGAAGCTAGGCAGGCCAAGTCCCAGTGGGGACGTAGAGCCATAAAGAAGAAGAAGAAGACATTCTTCGATGCAATGTAAAGGTGCTTTGATCTGACCTTGATCAAAGTTCATGGAAAATTATGAACTAAAAAAAAATGATAGTGCTGCTAGTTTACTTTTTTTTCATTATACCATCAAACCTAACCTTAAAGTGTTTCATAATGTACTGTAAATGTGTGAGCAATATAAAAAACAGAACATATCTTCTCTATCAAACTTGATATTGACCTTTTCTTGCTTATGTTTTGACAAATAGATCGACATTTCAAACTAAAAATATAACAGATGGCACTTTTTTGTGTGATAGTAAAATCGAATTTTCTCGGCGAAGAACTTGTTCCGGAATATAAAGTAAACATAAAAAGTTGCCTTTTCAAACCATTCTTGATTTCTATTCACTAACTTTTCACAAAACTACTTCGTTTTCTAACAATTAACGTTTTTCGCGGTTTTTCCATACGATTTGACAGTTTGTTCTTGACCACCATGCTTCCGTGAGCTTGAGGTGAGAATTTAAGAAAGTTGACAATCGATGAGTAGCTCAGACGATACATTGAATACAAGCGATGGTGTCGCCATTTGGCTGTCAACTAGATGAAACTAGATGCTATAAAGGTTCTTGTCTGCACTTTTCGCTACTGGCGCCAACTGAGAACAATCAATAAAAATGTAAACAGCCATCATTCTATAGTATGATTTCTGTTCATATTTTTATTTAATGCTTCCAGTTGGCGGCAGCAGCGAAAACTGTAGACAAGAACCCTGATCACCGACGAACCGACGTGACAGCTAGAACAAATAAATTCAAATTTGTTGTCCGCGACGCCATGATGAAAAATAGCCGAACACTATCGCCACCTCTATAACGGCTCGCGATGATTTGATAGCTCGACACCGAACCCCCGTGTGTTCATATAGGAAACGGTTCGCGTCTGCGCTGATTTGACAGAAGCGATCGCTCGCTTCGGTGGTCGACCGTTAAATTTGGGGGGGGGGGACACTTTTGAATCGCCACTGTCACGTCGGTTCGTCGGTGCCCTGATAGCATTAAGTTTCCTTCGTTGCCAGCCTGGCGGCGACACCATCACTTGTATTCACTCCATCGGATGTGGTACTCTTGGTTCTCAACTTTCTCAAATTTTCACCGTTAGCTCATGGACGAATGGCAGTCAAGAACTGTCAAATCGTATGGAAAATCATGTAAAACGTTAATTGTTGGGAAACAGGAGATTTTTGTAAGCAATAAGTGAACTGAAATCGACAATGGTTTGACTAGGCAACTTTTTGTGTTTAGTTCATGTTGCGGAATACTGTGTCTTTGCAGAGAAAATTCGATTTTACTACCACACAAAAAAGATCCATCTGTTATTATTTTTTGTTGGAATGTCGTTCTAATATCAGTTAGGTTTTCGCAGTGCAATGAAAAATAGGAACACAAAAAAATTATAAATTGTTAGAATTTAAGATGTAGCTATTGGGTTCTTCATTTCAACATTATTGTGGGTGGAAGTGTTGCCAAACATGTGATTCTTATTGTAAAAATCTAAATTACCCAAGAGATTTTGTATAAAAAAACGAATAAAAAAATATTTACAAATATTCAACATATTTGACAACACTGCATGAGTATGCACACTTATATTATAATGCCTGTTCGGCTGTTTTTTTCGGATTACCGAAGTTCAGCACAGTTTTACTGAGGCTCGTTTAATGTTTTACTGAACGTTCGGTGAACATTATCTATGATTCGTTAGAGTTTACCGAACGTTCGGTATTGTTTTGCTGAATATTCGGTAATCAGAGCTTTAACCGATAATAGAACAGACTACCCAATTCGTGATTGCTACTCCGTGATCGGCCACCGCAATCGATATTGTACAAAGAACCAATATATGGGGCTTAGGACTAGCTAACCATTCTCCATGTGCGCAGTTCGATAGCTCCTAGCTGTAGTAAGGCCTCGTCCAGGGTTCCAGGGGAGTTTTAGAGGGTCTCAAGGGCGTTTAAGAGGTTTTCAGGGGGTGTCAGAACATCTCTCTCTCTCTCTCTTTCTTGGCATAACGTCCTCATTGGGACATAGCCGGCTTCTCAGCTTAGTGTTCTATGAGCACTTCCACAGTTATTAACTGAGAGCTTCCTCTGCCAATGACCATTTTGCATTCGTATTCGTGTGGCAGGCACGAAGATACTCTATGCCCAAGGAAGTCAAGGAAATTTCCTTTACGAAAAGATCCTGGACCGACCGGGAATCGAACCCGTCACCCTCAGCATGGTCATGCTGAATACCCGTGCGTTTACCGCCTCGGCTATATGGGTGTCAGAACATCTCAGGGGTGTCAGGGGGTCTCATGGGTCTTTCAGGGGGTTCCAGAGGTCTTAACAGCGCTTCAGGGCATCTCAGAGGGTACCTGGGTATTTTAGGGGGCTCCAGCTGGTTTCAGGTGGATAGCTGGAGGTCTTAAGAGTGTTTTAGTAGGTCTCATGAAGTTTCAGGGGATGTCAGTGGGTTTTTGGGGGATCTTTCGGGCGGTTCAGGGTATGAGGGGCTTGAGGCGCCCTGTTCTTCTGTGAAAACTTTCGTGGCGTGTTTGGCCAACTATTTTGTCACTTGTAATAATGAGTTTAAGTGTGCCCGATCATGCAAGCGCTAGCTCTACGAAACACCAAATCCGATATTCTTTATCAGTATTGTTTTTCCTTGTAGAATAATCCACTAACTATTCCCATCGAATTTTCTCCATATTTCATTCACAGTGTACCGCATACCGTTTCCTCGCAACGGGTGGACAAGCTGGCCCTGGAGGAGCGGGAAGCCGGCCAGCGGTTCCTGCAAACGTTGCGGCGCAATCACCGCGACGGCGAGCACGAGAAATCCCCCGGCGAAGCGGTGCCATCGGTCGGGGCCGTTCACTCTGCGGCGAATGGCAACAACGGATCCGGGGTGGCGCCGGTTAGCGCCCGTACGTCGTCGTCCACGACGACGACGGTCAAAGACAAACGTAGCTCGCTGCGGGCCACTTTGGAGCATTTGATTGTGCGCTATTTGCGACGCATCACCAGCAGCGGCGAGGACGAAGAGGATGAGGAAAATGGGGGCTATGAGGCGTCTTCGGTGCGATACCGTCGACAGGTAGCCGACTTCAATGGGACCACCACCGAGGCTGAGAATGCTACGGATGTGGTTGGGGGGAATGAGGGGCCGGATAGCTCGGTGGAGATTACATTGCTCACCAATGACAGCGATAGCAGTGCAAATGGTAGTGTCGGGTTCGGGACTAGTGATTCGAGTGAGATTACGGAAGCTCCTGGGGCAACGGGTGGTGGAAGTAGTGCTCTCGCTGTGGAAAGTGTCAACGGGGGGTCATTCGTCGGGAGCACTACGGCAGCGTTAAGTGTTGATGGGAAGAGTTCTAAATTAATGGATGACGGTGGTGAACGACGACCCGCGGGTGGTGTTGGTGGAAAGGGGGGTACACGTAAGCACAAAGCCAAAAAGAAGCAGGAATGTACCAGCATTCGTAAACGGATTGCTCAGCTGGATCGATTCGAGTTGGAGAAATCGATGCGGAACGATACATTCCGGGAGTACAACATTCGGAGCGCGCTCAACTACAGGTATGTGTCATTCATGGTTAATTTGTGAGCTAAAACGTGGGATAGGGGTGTGGTGGGTTTCTCAGATACCCGAGCTGAAAGAAATAAGTATAGGATTCTGAATAAGTAGTTTCAATGTAATCTACCGGATTTCCTGAGGGAATTCCGGGAAGTACTTGTAAGTACCGTAATCCGGGTTAGAATTGATAATATTTATTGGAGCTTCCTTAATGGTTATTGTATACGTGACATGATTTATATTTTTAATAAAGCTACTGGTTCTCTTAGTTATTGCACACCATGTTTTAACAATCGATTAGCATAAACTTTTAAATTTCATTGATTTGTGGTAGTATTGATCACCAAAGTAAAGTAAAGTTGTTAAAGTAAATATTGTTCGTTTGTTTTGTAAGTACACTTTGGTAATTTTTTAATCGAGTTTTTATAGCATTTCTCAAGTGGAAATTCTTTGACTATTTCATTGTACAATCTTTTTTTTTCTATTTGATATGAAAATTTTCTAAAAAATAATAATTAGTATCTATTTAAAATCAATAATAAATGCTTCGGATTTCGGAAAAGCAGCTGGTAAGGTTGGTATTGCATCTAAACTCATCAAGATGGGCCCGGAAAAGTTGGCCACCTGTCTGCATCGGCTGATAGTCAGGATCTGGGAACCCGAACAGCTACCGGAGAAGTGGAAGGAAGGGGCATGCCACAAAAGTTCAGCCTATTGGACGCAGTGGCTTAATTTCCCCAACAGGGGAGGACAAAAAGGGAGGGGTAATCTGCCCCATTCACAAAAAAGGCGACCATTTGGAATGTGAGAACTTCAGGGCGATCACCATTTTGAATGCCGCCTACAAAGTGCTATCCCAGATCATCTTCCGTCGTCTTTCGCCTAAAGTAAATGAGTTCGTGGGAAGTTACCAAGCTGGTTTCATCGACGGCCGGTCGACAACGGACCAGATCTTCACCGTACGGCAAATCATCCAGAAATGCCGTGAATGTCAGGTCCCAACGCATCACCTGTTCATCGACTTCAAAGCGACATACGACAGTATCGACCGCACAGAGCTATGGAAAATTATGGACGAGAACAGCTTTCCCGGGAAGCTGACTAGACTGACAAGAGCAACGATGGACGGTGTGCAGAACAGCGTAAGGATTTCGGGTGAACTATACAGTTCATTCGAATCTCGACGGGGACTACGACGACTACGACAAGGTGATGGACTTTCCTGCCTACTATTCAACATCGCCCTGGAAGGTGTGATGCGACGAGCCGAGCTCAACAGCCGGGGTACGATCTTCACGAAATCCAGCCAATTTGTCGGTTTTGCGGATGACATGGATATTATTGCTAGAACATTTGGAACGGTGGCAGAACAGTACACCCGCCTGATACGTGAAGCAGCAAAGGTCGGACTGGTGGTGAATGCGGCTAAGACCCTGAGCAAAGTCTGATAGCAAATTGATAACTAATTTTGATGTTTTGATATTGCAAATTTTAAGAACTCAAGTTGTTGCCGTTTTAATCGCTTTAACGGTTGAAACATCAAAAATGAGAGCAGGAAAATGTTCCTGTGACTGCAAATTGAAAACCATTCGTGCTATCGATGATAGCAAATTGATAACTGTTTCTGTTATCAGCGCAAGAAAATTAAAAAATCGTTAAATGTAGAATTTTTCGGTTGATATCAAATCCTAAATGCAGTAATACAATTGCACTTATGATATATCCCTAGAATTACTTTACATAGTTCACTAAAAGATTTAAAAACTATTGTAACGCTAAATATTTACATTAATTTAAAATGACAGCAAACCGAAAGCAAAATTTGAAATCAAATTAAGTAAAGATAAAATGATATCAAAATGTGATATCAATTTGTTACTGAATACAAATCATGTTTTCAATTTGCTGTAATTTTGCTGTTGGTCTTTGTTCGGGACAAAGTACATGCTGGTAGGTGGGACTGAGCGAGACAGGACAAGCCTTGGCAGCAATGTTACGATAGACGGGGATACTTTCGAGGTGGTAGAAGAATTCGTCTACCTCGGTTCCTTGCTAACGGCTGACAATAACGTGAGCTGTGAAATGCGAAGGCGCATCATCGGTGGAAGTCGTGCCTACTATGGGCTCCAGAAGAAACTGCGGTCAAAAAAGATTCACCCCCGCACCAAATGTACCATGTACAAGACGTTGATAAGACCGGTGGTTCTCTACGGACACGAGACTTAGACGATGCTCGAGGAGGACCTGCAAGCACTCGGAGTTTTCGAGCGACGGGTGCTAAGGACGATCTTCGGCGGCGTGCAGGAGAACGGTGTGTGGCAGAGAAGGATGAACCACGAGCTAGCTGCACTTTACGGCGAACCCAGCATCCAGAAAGTGGCCAAAGCCGGAAGGATACGATGGGCAGGGCATGTTGCAAGAATGCCGGACAACAACCCTGCAAAGTTGGTGTTTGCTAACCATCCGGTTGGTACAAGAAGGCGTGGAGCGCAGAGAGCACGATGGGCGGACCAGGTGGAGCGTGATCTGGCGAGTGTTGGGCGTGACCGAGGATGGAGAGCTGCAGCTGCAAATCGAGTATTATGGCGGCAAATCGTTGATTCAGTATTATCATGAATTTGATGTTAACTAAATAAATGAAATGAAGGAGGTCATTGTCATACAGGATCTCTATTTTTTTGTTAAAATATTCATTGGTTACGTATATGGGATACCTTATAATTGTTAACAATTTCAAAATAAAATCATGTTTTCCTCTAATTTTCAGAACAAAATTAACTAAGATAAAAACTTTCAAACACATGGAAACCATGAAGAAATATGTACTCTTTAATGCGCCCATGTTTGAAAAATATTTTAAAAATAATTTCAAATGTTTAGGAAACAAAAACTAAAAAAGGTGTTTAAGATAAAGTAATAAAAAACTTAACACTGTTTGAACATTTTTCAAAACATTTTTTTTGTGGATGAAAGCATGTGAACCTACCTTTATGATAGGTACAAATACTAAGTACTTAAAAACAATTTTATGCTCAAAACATAATATTTTCTAAAAATTATCATTTGTCAAATAATTCAATTTTCAGAAAATGTCTCTTAATTTATAAGTTAATATTTTTTTCGTTCTTGTCCGACGAACCAACGAACTCCTGAAGACCTTATCCAGCCATAAAAGTACTATTTTGAAAATAAAATTTGATTGTATGTGATTGAAAGCAATTGAAAGAAAATTATATCCTTAAAAAACGGCCTCTGGCGCGTGGACGATTTCGACATCCATAAGTTCAACGTTATATTTCCAAAGCTATGTGCATGAAATCAGGATATGTTCCTTTGCCATTATCAGATTAGTGGCTCTACTATACTATCCAATAGATACATGCAAGGTTAATCAGTTCGAAGTAGGGGAACGATTACTTTGAAAACTGGTCATACTGTATATCCTAGCTTGATCATCTTCCAGTGGTACGTCAAGTGGTTATTAGCATGGGACAGAAAAGGACATTTCACTCTTGTACTTTTTGATTTCAATTTTGGCCCCATGCCAACCGTGCAAAATTTACTATAGGGAACTATAGGGAAAATCACTTTTAAAAAATCGCCACAGGTTGCCCCGTAACTCCTAAAATTAAATCGATGAATGATTTCTGTTGGAAATTCTACGAAGGAACCAACCCTTCGAAGACCGCAAAGCGATTTATGCATGTGGAAAAAGTTATTGACTGAAAACTGAATAGCATGACAACGCTGTTTATATTTTCCCATATAAACCGTGTCCCACGCTAGTAGTCATGCAGTCAACTAAGAGATCTGATATTTTTTAGCTCTACCTATGCAGCGAGCATTACTCGGCATTTCTGGACGAACATTTGAAAAGGGCCTATCTGCTTTTTGTAAACAAACATGTTTCTGTCTCTGTAGGGCCCATCTGCATCCACCCACGCACATCAACACCCTTAACAGATAGCTTGAAGAACACTCTTTCTGATAAGGGTGTTGATGTGCGTGGGTGGATGCAGATGGGCCCTACAGAGACAGAAACATGTTTGTTTACAAAAAGCAGATAGGCCCTTTTCAAATGTTCGTCCAGATTTGTCAAGAACATGCGCCCTCAATCAGTTTCCCAATTTGATGATAATTTTGGGAAACAAAACCTTGCTTTTCTAAATAGAGTTACCTCAGAGTTCAGGAACACTTTGGCATTCGTAGATCATGAGCTCATATTCGACGAGAAAGGTACTATCACCACTAGGTGGATTAATCCGTTTTTTTTTATATATATTGCTCGCTTTGTCGATGATCACGATGAGCGGAGTATATGGGGTGGTTTTGCCTATTCGCCAGACTCTTCCTCAAAGCGTTCTAACAAACTTTTTCAAGATTTATTATGACTTCCTCACTGAGAATTGTAATACAGCAGGCGTGAACACAGCTGATTTAATTCCAAAATTTGTAGCAAATTCCATTAAAAGGTCATTGTAATGCTTCGTCAGATTACTGACAAGATTTGTGATAAATTATTTCCAGTGTTGCCATGGCAACATCAGAGCTAATTAGCCAAGGTTCCACGATTTCATCGCTCCTTCACTGGTACATTCACATGTATGAATTCCTGGAGGAATCAATGAATGAACCACTTAAGCAATTAGGGCCCATATAGCCGAGGCGGTAAACGCACGGGTATTCAGCATGACCATGCTGAGGGTGACGGGTTTGATTCCCGGTCGGTCCAGGATCTTTTCGTAAAGGAAATTTCCTTGACTTCCTTGGGCATAGAGTATCTTCGTGCCTGCCACACGATATACACAAAATGGTCATTGGCAGAGGAAGGTCTCATTTAATAACCGTGGAAGTGCTCATAGAACACTAAGCTGAGAAGCAGGCTTTGTCCCAGTGAGGACGTTACGCCAAGAAGAGGACTTAAGCAATTCTTGGAGGAACTGCTGAAATAACTTCGGGAACAATCCATGGAACAACTTTTAAAGAAATCCCTGCAGAGAGTTCTGAAGTAATTTTAGGAATATCGTTGAAGAAATTTCACAAAGAATTAAAAAAAAATCAGAAGAAAATTCTTGTAATTGAGCAACAAACATCGAATTGACCGGAAACACTCTCACACTCTGCGAAAAACTATATGTAGCCCATGTTTCAAAAGTAGCCACGCACAACTGTATATAAAAAGGGAAAAATCGAAACAATATCCGAAAGTATTTTGTTACTGACTAAAGGTTCGGATCTGCAATACTTTATGAATCAATAAAATCGAATATATGAATTCTGGAGCAACATTTGAAAAGGGCCCAAGAGGTCTTGTGTCTTTTTTCTAAAACGCTCCGTAGGGCATAACAGCAGCCCGCCCACGCAAATGAACACCGTTATCCGAAAGATCGATGTTTGCTCTATCTGATAACGGTCTTAGTTTTTGTGAATAAGCTGAGGGGGGCTCAGGAGCGACGTGTGAAGTCATTGTTTACCAATGCTTGTATGCCCTTTTCAAATGTTGCTCCAGAATTATTGATTGACTTAATTATAATTTTGCATTGGTCTCATTTTGTTCTTGGTTTGCTTTTCCCTGCTACTCGGCGTACGAGTCAACCAACAATTCCACAAAATGCACTGCCATTGTTCTATGATTGATTGGATGATGCCATCCCCATCGAATCAATCCAAAGTTAATAGAGTAGAAATTCAATCTTGGGAATTGCCTGTGCCGTTTGTGAGTTTGTCTTTCTCCATTGTTGCTGTTGCTGCTGCTGAGGGAAAACGAAGAGACAATTCCATTGCTTACCTAACCTACATCTCATTTTGGTTCACATTTGTCAGCAGAAGAGAATGTTGATTGAAGCACTGGAGGTTATCGACCACAGAGCTAATGCCTGTATCGTTTGGTCTAGGTTCGTTAGTTCTTTTTGCGTTCCGGATCATTTAATTGATCGATTCAACGTTGTAAGCATTAGCGAGGAAATTGCTTTACAGTTAGAACGCATGTTGCTTCGGGAATTTGGGTTGAACTTACGTTCATGAAAAAGGAAAAAAAAAAACAAATAATCCGCACGTATTAGACAAAGCAAAAGCTGTAGTCATTAATTAGACCACCAAGCTCGTGACTATTTCAACTTTCCGCCATACAGTAAAAAGAATCTTAACAATTTTCCCTCCAAACTCCCTTGGCACCGCCAACAAAGCATGTCACCTTAATCCGATTTTCCGGAAACCTGGCTCCGTTTATCTCCTTTTTCCGTTCGTTATCCGGCGACCCGACGACAACTGCTTCAACGCGATTCTGCACACCCCCATAATTCAGATTCATCTGCGCAAATCCCGCCGCCAAGTTTATCCGGTCCGGGTGGCAGCGTTAATGCTTTTGCTCCTTTTCCAGAATTTTCTCAAGCTGAGGCACTTTGTGTTGCTGTTCGTCATAAATAACAGAATCAGCATCATCGTTAAAAGCATTCGCAAAAAGAAAAAAAACGCAATGGAAAAACAATCTCCCAACAACATCTTCCCAAAGGAAACGCCGCCGCTTCCAGAGAGCTCTTTGGTGGCCACCGGGGCTGGCTGAAAAGAACACGGAAAGCACGGAACTCTCACTCAGTTTTCCACGTTTTTGTGTCGGTTTGTATGTTGTACCGCGGATCTAAATTAATTTGTTTTTCAGACATTCGCGGTTTTGGCTTTTTACTGGACGACCACGATACTGAGAGAGATTGAAACTTTAGTTCACGACACGAGCTTTGGTTTACCGTTAAATGGGGTAACTTTGGCTACTTCGTCATATGCGTTAATTCCCGTCATATCAGACGGAAAACAGCCGATAATTACAGATAGCAGCACCCTTAGCAAATTTATGCGTACTAGCTTTTATAACTAAACGCAACACGATGAAATTGAACATAATAACATAATATTCTAAAGTATTACACTAGTTTACAGCATTTTTGAACTCGATAAGCTGATGATCATTTTTGGTGTAGAATCATGCCCTGAGTTCAAAAACGCGAAGGAAAAAAATTGCAGTAGAGCGGAATTTTTTTTCGACTTTTCATACAAGGTTGATGATTTGAAATCGATTTTTGTTCTATTTTTAAGCAACGTCGCTAACTTCACACATCTCATTCTTCGTAATCAATGCTACGATTGAGCTGATTTTTTTACTGTAACTTGCCTACATATGATATGTCAAATAAACGTCGAGAAAGAATTTATAGATTGTTTTTTCTTATTGAAAAAAATATACATATTTCTTCATATATTTTTGGAAATTTGGCTAATATTTAAGGAGATCGGTCATAAAACTCGCCAATATCTTGAATTTCATCAATCTGACGCCAAACCTGCATTCAGATGATTAAATGGTATTGTATTCAGCTTTTAATTTATGGTAAAATATTTGAAATTGGTTGAACAAAACGCAAGATATTTGAATTTTAGTAAATTCCATATTTTTAAAAGTTGTAAAACTCGATATTGAGCTAAAACTTAAAAACTTCTCTACTAAAGCACGGTTTCGAAATCAGCACTAAATTGTGCTTCAAAAAATTTGGTCGTTGACAGAAGTTCACGACTTTCATTTTATTTTGTAAACTAGTGTTATCAAACTCTTCAGCAGTCACGTTGTTGTATTCTGTATAATACAAATCAGCGTGGTGCTGGTACCGATGGCCAAATTCTGGAAGATTAAGGATATTTCGACAATGATTTTTCATAAGAGCCTAACTGACTTTATCGATTTCTCTTCGTCGACTCTCTCTTTCGCTAATAACTTGATCAAAATAAACAAAATCATTATTCTTTTTGTTTCTATAGCAACATGTAGTCGTATTCTTCGCATTTTAATCAAAAAATCTTTGAAAAACGCAATACAGATTCTGTGATAACACAAAGAGAGGATCGATGAAGAGAACTCGAAAATGTCAGTTAGGCCCAAATGAAAAATCAGTGTCGAATTTCTTCACTCGTCCATTACCTCTTCTGGAGCTCATACTATTTTGTTTGTTATTGCCTACAAAACTTTCGAAGAAATCATAGCTTAACTCTTTTGAAATTACGAACTTTTTTTTAGGAATTTTCTTCATAATTTCCTTCAAAATTTTCTCCAGTAGAACATTATCGAAATCTGCCCCAAGAATTTTTGAAAATATCTACATAATGTTTTCCATGACTAACTGAAGTTCGTTCAGTAATTAATCATATATCCTTGCCGGAATTTCTCTAAAGACAGTTTTATATACTCATATACTGCATATGCTCATCGCAGAGCATAATCCTACAGAAATGTCAATTGACGTATTGCCGGAAGGATCCTTGGAAGAATTCTTGAAGGTATTCTCGCAAGAGCGAGAAACCCTCGAGGTATCCCTGTAAGAATTTCTAAAGGGAATCCCTAGAGAATTTCCTGCAGGTATATCCGGAAAGCTCGCAAATAATGGAGTTTTTGGAGAAATCCTGGGATTCATCTTAAGGATTCCTGGACGAATGTATTCAAAAGATCCTTAGAATGTATTGAAAATGAAATATCTGGAGGAATTTAAGAAAGCGCTGCTAGCATGTACGTACAGGGGATAGACAAAATGATCGGGACAGGTAAAATTTTAACTTTTCGAGAAAATTTCAAACAGCTGTAACTTTTTAAAAAGTGCATCAAAAAATCTTAAATTTTTACTGTAAGTTGGTCAACTAGTTGTGTATCAATGACCAAAATTTGGGAAAGATCAGGCTATCCTACATAAAGTTAGAAAGATTCTAGAAAAAGTCAAAATTATCCGATAGCCAACTTTGAACTGTTTTATCTCCGGATTCAATTAACCAAATGCAATGAAATTTTGAGCGATCATGACTTATATGATTAGCTTTGAAAAACATCTGACATAACCTTAAATTGTTAACACGGAAGAAAATGATAGCGCTTAGATTATTTTTCCGATATAAAACCAAATTACCGGAAATTTTACACATCGCTTTAATATTCGATATAGAAATTATAGTTTATTTGAAATCCTTCTAATTGACTTAAATATGAATATGAAAGGAAGTAACAAAATAACCAACAGTAAATTGAAATAGTAATGGGAAGCATATTAAAATGTAGACCAATTTACTAAAAAATCATGAAATAAATGAAATCGCTGTAGCTTTCTGTCTTATGATTAAGTTCAAGTTTAGTCAAACTTTTTTCAAAGCTAATCATATAAGTCATGATCGCTCAAAATTTTATTGTATTTGGTTCATTGAATCCGGAAATATAACAGTTCAAAGTTGGCTATCGGATAATTTTGACTTTTTCTAGAATCTTTCTAACTTCATGTGGCATAGCCCGATCTTTCCCAAATTTTGATCATTGATACACAACTAGTTGACCAACTTACAGTAACATTTTCAGATTTTTTGATGCACTTTTCAAAAAGTTACAGTTGTTTGAACATTTTTTGAAAAGTGAAAATTTTACCTGTCCCGATCATTTTGTCTATCCCCTGTACTTATTTGTTTAAAGCTACAGAGACTTCCACGCAACCAAAACTTGTGCTGCCGTGACTCTTCTATGATATGTGTGTTTCTTGGAAAAATCCCTGTTGGACTTATTGTTGAAGTTCCTGATAAAATCCCCCGAAGAAACTGCTGAAGGGATTCCTGAAGGAATCACTGGAAATTTTTAGGCGATTTCTTTGAAAAATTCCCTTACACAAAACTCGAAAGGAGACCCCTGGTGATGTTCCTGAATAATTCCTAGGATAAGTCCTAAAATAATCGTTGGATCCCTTGACCTACTTTTGGAAGAATCCCTGAAGAACTGGAGTAAAACAGAATCTCAGGAGATATTCCTGAAAGAATCACAGGACGAGTTTCTGCAGGGGGCATTCATCTGCAGCAGCTGCAGAGGGTATTCTTGAAGGAATTCATTGATGGATTCCTGAACAAATCCGTGGATAAACTCCTAAAAGATTTCTGGCTGATAATTGTGAAATATACCTGGATGGCATCTTGCAGAATTTCCTGTAATCTTCCCACCAAAATTATCGCAAAGAATTCCAATACAAATCTGCGGAGGAATTCCTTTAGAAATCCTCAAAGTTATTCAGAAAAATCTTCAGGTAATCCTGGAGAAATTGTAATGTCCATCATGGAAAAGATGACGGCAGGAATTTTAAATTTTTTGATGGAATTCCTGAATAAATTTATGAAGAGATCTCGAGTGGAATTTCTGAAAGAAAAACTAGAGGACTTTTTGAAGCTACCCCTGGAGGAATATCCGGAGCAATTCCTGGAAAAAACATCTGGAGAAATTCCTGGATGAGCCCTTGGAGGATTTCCCGGGGGAATTCTTGCAGGAATGCCTGGAGGAAACCTTGGAGGAAACTCATGCAGGAATTTTAGGATGAATTCCTAGAGGAACTTCTGAAAATACACCTGGAGGAATTCCCGAAGGAATCGTTGGGGAAATTCTCGGAGCAATCATTGTAAGTACTCCTGGAGAATTTGTGGAGAAATCCCTGGAAATTTTTTTGAAGAAATCTGAAGGAATCCCTGGAAGAATTTCTGGAGGAATCCTTTGAGAAATCTATGGAGTAATTCCCAAAGGAATGCCTTGAGGACCTTCTGGACAAATTCCTGGCAGTATTCGTGGAAGTATTCCTGGAGAAATTAATAGACGAATTCTTAGAGGCATCCTTGGGGGAATTTCTGAAGGAATGCCTGGATAAATCACTGTCATAATTCCATGATGAATTCCAGGAGAAAATCCTGGAAGAATATCTGGAAGAATCCCTGGAGGAATCCCTGGAGGAATTCTTGAAAAAAAACCCCTAGAGGAATTCTGGAAAGAATCCCTGGGAAAATTCTGAAGAAAATCCTTAAAAAAACTGCAGGAATTCCTAGAGGTATTCCGAAGAAATTGTTGGAGGAATCCTTGGAGATATTTCTGGCGTAATGCTAGAGGAAATTTCTAAAAGAGTCCCTGAAGGAATTCCTATAGGAATTTCTAGATGAATGCCTGGAGGAATTCCTAGAGAAACCCCTGGAGGGATCCTGGATAAATTCCTGGATGTATTTCTAGGTGAATTCCTGGATGCATTCCTGTAGGAATCCCTGAAGCAACTCATGGAGGAATCTCTGGATAAATTCCTAAAGGAATGCCTGGATTATTTTTTGGCGAAATTTCTGAAGGAACTTATGGATAAATTCCAGGAGAAATGCCTGGAGGAATACCTGTAGGAAATCCTACAGGAGTCTCTGCAAGAACCCTAGGAGAAATCCCAAGCGGAATCCCTAGAGCAATCCCTTGAGGAGTTCCTGGAGAAGATATTTCTCGATAAATACCTTCAAGGATCCCTGGTAAACATTCTGGAGCGGTCCCTGGGAAAATTCATGGATGAAATCCTGCAGAAATGCCTAGAACAGTTCGTGGAGGAATCTCTGGGAGGAATGTGTCCCTGAAAGAATTCCTGGAGGAATCACTGGAAGAATTCCTGGAAGAATACCTAGAAGAATTTTTGAAGAATTGCTAGAGGAATACCTGGATATATTCCGGGAGAAATTCCTGGGGAAACTGCTGAAGGAATCCCTAGAGCATTTTATGGAGAAATTGCTGTAAATATTCCGAAGAAACTCCTGGATAAATTCATAAATGCATTCCTGGGGTAATTCTTGAAGGAATTATTGAAGGAATTCCTGAATAAAATCTCGGTGAAATCCCTGGAGGAATTACTGGATGTATGCCTGGCACAATGCATAGAGAAATATCTGGAGGAATTACAATGGAAATCTCAGAAAGAATTCCTGGAGGAATTCCTTGAAGAATTCCTAGAGGAATTCCTAGAGGAATTCCTAGAGGAATTCCTGGAGGAATACCTGCAGAAATTCCTGGAGAAATATTAGTGAAATCCCTGCAGGATTTTCCAGGAGAATCCCTGGTAGAATTCCTGGAAGAATCCATCGATGAATTCCTGGAAGAATCCCTCGATGAATCCCAGGAAGGATTTCTGAAAACATTCCAGGAGGAATTCCCCAGGGAATCCCAGGAGGTATTTATGAAGAAATTTTAGGAGGAGGAGGAGAGTCCCTGGTAGAATTCCTGGAAGAATCCCTTGATGATTTTTTGGAAAAATCCCTCGATGAATCCCATGAAGAATTTCTGAAAAACTTCCAGGAGGAATTCCCTAGGGAATCCCTGGAGGTGTTTCCCAAGAAATTTCAGGAGGAAGTACTGAAGAAATCACAATGAGAATTTTTGGAGAAATCCTGAAGGAATCTTAAGAAGAGTTCGTTGATGGAGACCTGGAGGAATCTCGGAAGCAATCCCAAGAGGAATACCTAAGAAACACTTTTAAAAAAATGGTGGAGGATGTTCAGGATTAGTTCTTGGTGGAGTTCGGAAAGAATTCCAGGAGGAGTACCTGGAGGAATCCTTAGAAGATTTTTTTAAATAACCTCTGCAGTTGGTCCTGGAGGAATTCCTGAAGAAATCTCTAGTAGAAATCTCGGTAGCCATCTCATGAGGAACACCTTAGGAAATACCAGAAGAGCTATTTTAACAAAATTTTGGAATAGTTCTGTAGGAATCCCAGGAAAAAGTCTGAATGATTGCATGCCTGCAGTAATTTCAGGGTGAAATATTGAAAGAATCCTTGGACTCCTGAAAAGTTTTTGGTACAAAATGTTTAAGGAACTCCTGGATACAATTTTGAAAATAAAAATCTCTGGTAAAATTTTCTGAAAGAACTCCTGAAAGAAATTTCTACAGAAATACTTCGAATAATACCTAGGGATTCTTGAAGAAATATATGGAGAAATCCCTGAAGAAACCTGCAGAAATATCTCAAATGATCTCCGTTCAAATGCATGTATGGGAATCCTTGAATAAATTCCTGAAAGAATCGTCAAAGAAAACACTAGAACAATCACTGGAAGAACCTCTTAAGACATACCAGTGGAAGTTTCCGAAGGAATCTCTGGAGGAATCAATAGTGGAATCACTGAAGTAAAATTTCTGGAGGAATTCGACGATGCATCCTTGCAGAAGTATCTGTAAAAAAAGATCTGGATGAAATGAACCGTAGGAGGAATTCCTGAACCATTTCTTGGGAAAAGTCCTAAAACAATCACTAATGGAACCCCGCAAACGCAGGGGACTGTTATGGTCTTCTTGTTTCCTTACCCAGCATTAAAACTATGCTGCTGTGATAGGTTGTCCGCTTAAACCTCACGCTTGCGCCACAGTTATACTGGCTACGAAAACATTGCATTAGTGGGATAGGGATGCCATTTCCTTGCGCAAACGTCCATGGAAGAATTCACAAGGGAGACATTCCTGAAGAAGTCCATTGAGAAATGCCTTAAGAAATCACTTAAGAAGTTCCTGAAGAAATACTTTGATAAATTTCTGAAGATGTCCATGGAGGAATTCATAAAGAAATTTCAGGATTCTTGCTCGTATGATGACGCTTGTTTGAATTGTAAACTAGTGAACATTTTCTTGACTTTTGGGCTACTACAGTCTATATGGTTTCCTTCCACTTTCCCTACCAGAACCGGCATTTCCGTGAAACTTGGCATGTTGGTTTTATATTCTATGAATAGAAATCACAAAGTTCAACCATTCAACCAGGTTTGATATTTGGTGAAATACTATGATAAAATTAAGGTGTTGCTTTTAGATAAATACTTGGCGAAATTTTTTGTGATTTTCGAGAAAAAATGTTTGATAAGTGGATAAAATCCTTAATTATTAAAAGAGTTTATTTCTTGACAGATTTTTTTTCTGAAACTATGGATAACTTAAAGTTGGCTCAAATTAAGAGTAAAATAATGTTGGCTACGCCCATGCTGTTGGATGTCACTGCAGCAAAGCTGTTCAAACAAATCACTTTTTCCCGTCGATGAAATGTAAACAATAAGTTGCCTTCGTCTTAGCAGGATGCACGCAAATTTCTGCGTGGATTATCTGCACACTAAACATCGTACTTCAGTATAGAATTAGCGTTTAAGTTAAAATACACATATATATATATAAAAAACATCGTACTTCACAACCACTGGGAAAAATTTCGCCATTGTACTGTGATGGCGTATTATGATCTGGTGGGAAAAACATTTAATAAGAATTAAAATATTTTGGTCGTTATTTTAAAGCTGCATACATCTCAATTTTAAAGCTCGCTGCTCAGAAGTACTTTGAACACATGATTTGTTTTGGATTGCGAAGAGTTTGGCCGAATTTTTGAATTAACACCTACGGTCAAATCATAATTTTTGACCATCCTATGGGACAAAGTGTCACGTAGAAGATGTGCCGGGAAAAAATTTTGGTTATGCCTGAAATAGACGTGGACTAGACGGAAACAGAATTCGTGGAATAATTATTCAATCTTATTATTTTAAGTTCTTTTACAGTATTTTAATACAAGATATAGAAGCTAATTTACAATGCACTAAGGGCCAGAATCGCAATCTAGCGGAACAAAATTAATTACTCCAAAACGAAGCATTTCCGACACATGGTGTCTTCGACAAAGTTGTTTGACATTAGCAGGGGCATCTATTGCTATGAACGTAGTAGTTCGCAACTCGTCCGCATAGGTGGCGCCACCATCTAACTTCTTTGTTTTACGTCCTAGAGATTTGGCGTCTTCGGTAAAGTTGTTTATTTTTGCAAAATAAACAACTCTTTCTCAGACGTCAAAATTCCACAGCCTACTGTTTTCGAGTTATTTAAAAAATAAAAACCAATCAATGAAAAAACAGTTTTTGCCTTTCTCGTACACCAAGGTGTACCGAAAGGCTATATGTTCACTCCAAAAACGAAAATTTGATAGAGCCCTCGGAGGGGTCAAGTGTTATATACCAATCGACTCAGATCAACGAGTTGAGATGATGTCTGTGTGTATGTATGTGTGTGTGTGTGTATGTATGTATGTGTGTGTGTATGTGTACAAAAAGGTCACCTCATTTTTGGATAGTAAATATGAACCGATTTCAACGACCGATGGTTCATTCGACGCGGTATATTGCCCCATTGTTTCCTATTGAAAATGGTTCAGATCGGTCCAGCCGTTCCGGAGTTATGGCCATTTAGGTGTTCCGGACCGGTACCCCAGGAAGGGGCCAGATATGAAAACGCAACAAACCCATGCATGCGACCCATCAAACGACTGCATTTTCGATTCTCTGATGAACGGGAAGTAGGAAAATAGTCTCAGACTATATCTGAACCGGTAGTGTTTCGGAACCGGTTTCGGGTGTCCCGCCGGAAGTGGCCAAATATAAAAGTGAACATAACCCATACATGCGACACGCCAAATTGCGGCATTTTCGATAACCAATTGAATGGTAAGCAGGAAAGTAGTTTCAGACTATATTTGAACCGGTATTGTTTCAGAACCGGTTCCAGGTGTCCCGCCGGAAGTGGCCAACTAAAAAATTGAACCAAACACATGAATGTGACACATCAAACAGCGGCTTTTTCGATAACCTGATGAACGGTAAGCAGGAGAATAGTTTCAGAACATATCTGAACCGGTTGTATTCCGGAACTGGTTCCAGGTGTCCCGCCGGAAGTGGCCAATTAAAAAAGTGAACCAAACCCAGGCATGCGACACACCAAATAGCAGCTGTATCGATAACAAGATGAACGGAAAGCATGAAAATAGTTTCAGATCATATCTGAACCGGTTGTGTTCCGGAACCGGTTCCAGGTGTCCCGCTGGAAGTAGCCAATTAAAAAAAAAACCCAGGCATGCGACACATCGAATTGCGGCTTTTGCGATAACCTGATGAACGGTAAGCAGGAAAGTAGTTTCAGACTATATTTGAAACGGTAATGTTCCAGAACCGGTTCCAGGTGTCCCGCCGGAAGTGGGCAACTAAAAGTGAACCAAACCCATGCATGCGACACATCAAAGAACGGCTTTTTCGATAACTAGATTAACGGTATGCAGTAAAGTAGTTTCAGTCCGTATCTGAACCGGTTGTGTTCCGGAACCGGTTCCAGGTGTCCCGCCGGAAGTGGCCAACTATAAAAGTGCACCAAACCCATGCATGCCACGCATCAAAGAGCGACGTTTTTGATAACCAGATGAACGGTAAGCAGGAAAAAAACTTCAGGCTATATTTGAACCGGTTGTGCTCCGGAACCGGTTCCAGGTGTCCCGCTTGAAATGGCCAATTAAAAAAGTGAACCGAATCCAGACATGCGACACACCAAATAGCGGCTTTATCGATAATCAGATGAACGGTAAGCAGGAAAATAGCTTCAAACCATATCTGAATCGCTAATATAGTAAACTGACGAAGTTGAAGGGGTGAATCCTGCTGAATGCGTCTGATGATGACCGAAGAATAGTAGGTCGATACGCTTAACAAGCTGTTAATCACCGATAATCACCAATCAATCCTCTAAATAACATTTATGAACCGGTTGTTTTCCGGAACCGTTTCCAGATGTCTCGTCGGAAGTGGTCAATTTAAAAAGTGAACCAAACCCATGCATGCGAAATATCAAATCATCAAAAATGTTTGATAACCAAATAAACGGGCAGCAGGAAAATAGTCTTTGACCTAAGCTCTGATCACACCTAAGCTTACCGGCAGCGTTGCAGAATTAGGATTAGATGCATCGCTGAAATTACAACAAAACAAAATCGATGCAAGCGATACATATGCGTGATCGAACAAAATCTTGATAAAAATTTAAGTGATCTTGTCAAATCCCACTATTTTCCTGAGGCGTAATTATACAGTAGGATGGATCAATGTTGTATGGGAAAATTTGAATTTTATAGCATCAATCTCCTTTTGCGACTTAAATTACTACGCACAATTTTGATGCAACTGTTTGAGCCATCACGCTCTGTAATACGGTCGAAATTTGAATGGGTTTTATTATGGGAAATTTTACTTGCTTGCACTTTTTTTGTCAAATTTTACATGAATCTTATACTGCCGTTCCACGCCCAATTGTTCCACGTTATATGGGAAACCCATATAACATGGGATAATCATGCGTAGAACGGCAGTATAACCAATGATAATAAACTAAAGGCTAAACTGTGCAAAAAAAAAGATGATTAAGCGATTTTGCTTAATTGTTTGAGTATTTTTTTCATTAAATACATTTATTGTTTATCAACTCCACCCCCATTGATGAACGAGCACTGTGACAAAAGAAGAAAATGATATTTGTTCCGTTCTAGAGTATTTTCAGGTTTCAGGAACATTTCGGCTTATGGCGACGGAAATATCTTAGAGTACATATTCGACGAGAAAGGCGCTATCACCACTAGGTGGATTAATCTGGGTTTTTAAGCTTATTTTGACATTTTTACTAGAAACCATGTGAGTTTTTATTTTTTCCTAATGCATATGTGTCAAACCAAACACATTGTACGGGAATATGTTGAATATTATCATTAAAAATTAAAAATAAAAATACAAATTCGAAAAAATAGTGTGAATTTTTAGGCCTAATATCTCACAAAGCGCAAAAAATCGCAACTTCAAATTTTCAGCAAATACGGAGCAATACTATGTGAACATACTGCCAAAAATTTGGAGAGGTATTTTTTGGTGTTTTTGAGATAATAGCTTTTTAGTAACAGTATAAATATAAGTAGTGCCAACATGTAACTTTCTACTGTTACATATTAGAGAGTTTATGTGTTCGAAAAAGTTGTTCATTTTGACTAAATAAACAACTATTTCTTAGACGTCAAAATTCCACGGCCTACTGTTTTCGGATTATTGCATATAAACTAGATAATATTGATTAAAATGACAATAAAACACATTTTGATGCAATAGTATGAAGTATTTTTTATTGTTTTTACTTTTACGATACATAGTAAGTCATGAAAATATCAGCTTACTATTGTCAGCATGGGTCAAGATATCTTTTAATCTTTTGCAAGCCATAACAATAAAAATAGTTCATACTATTGCATCAAAAGGTATTTAATTGTAATTTTTTATCAATATTATTTAGTTTATATGCAATAACTCGAAAACAGTAGGCCGTGGAATTTTGACGTCTAAGAAATAGTTGTTTATTTAGTCAAAATGAACAACTTTTTCGAATACATAAACTCTCTAATGTGTAACAGTAAATAGTTACATGCCGGCAATACTTATATTTATAATGTTACTAAAAAGCTATTATCTCAAAAACACCAAAAAATACCTCTCCAAATTTTTGGCAGTATGTTCATATAGTATTGCTCCGTATTTGCTGAAAATTTGAAGTTGCGATTTTTTGCGCTTTGTGAGATATTAGGCCTTGAAATTCACACTATTTTTTCGAATTTGTATTTTTATTTTTAATTTTTAATGATTACCGAAGACGCCAAATCTCTAGGACGTAAAACAAAGAAGTTAGATGGTGGCGCCACCTATGCGGACGAGTTGCGAACTACTACGTTCATAGCAATAGATGCCCCTGCTAATGTCAAACAACTTTGTTGAAGACACCATGTATCGGAAATGCTTCGTTTTGGAGTAATTTATTTTGTTCCGCTAGATTGCGATTCTGGCCCTTAGTGCAATGTAGTTACTGATACCTCATTAGCTATGAGGCATTAGGCGAGGTACAAAAATAAACTCGATCATTATTGGTCGGTGCTTTGTTAGACGGGAATTAGGTTAAATGCCTACTTGTTTCAGAATATGTATATGCAATTAGATAAATTCTCTTCGATGAAAATACTGAGGAATCCTCTGAAAAACTACGAATGTTACCCTACTGTACGGTACCTCCCACTGTTATTTTTGGCCCTCGTTTATTCCTGAAGCCCCAAAATCTGTGGATTCATGGTGGGTTCCTTTCTTTTTTTTCGCTCGCCTGGTTATGATGCTCCAACACGATTTGTTCCACGCTCGCCGGCTGATTTCCACTAGGTACCATTGCGTTGCGCTTCGGATGCTGTAGCTTCGGACAGACAAAAAAACGTAAAATTCTTTCCCCTTGTCCCGTCGTCCAAGTGAGAGAGAGGAAGCACCCAGAACATAATTGTTTTGCTGCGGTTTCTGTACATTTGCTTTGCTTCTCGCTCGGTCGGTATCAATTTTGATATTGTTTAACAAGGTCTCTTTCTCTTCTTGATGAGGAACTTTTTGCTTGCAATTGTGTGGTTTTCAACTGTTTCGGATATTAATTTACAGATTTGAAAGCTAAAAGTTTCTCTCACATGAGGTTGAATAGTGCAACCTAGATATGTTGGGGAGAATAATGAAGTTGTCATGTTTTGAGGGGTTGTCCCAGGATTGTGTTTTTTTGTTGAGAAGAACTTTGTCTGAAGTTTTTAATTCATTCTCGTGTTCCATGAGCTGTAGCATTTATCAGGAAGTGTGTACGTAAAAATGAATAGGATGTACCAAACATTGTCTGTACAGCGACCTCTCAGTTGAAAATTTCGGGCTATAATGATTATGAACTACCTATGAGGTTTTTTTTCGAATGAGACACAGTCCTACGTCGAAAAAAATTACAACAAATGCAACATACGTACAGCATTAATTACGGGAAGTACCTATTTAAAAATATTTTGTGCCCACCAAATTTCTCTGTTGGATTTCAACAAATTCAGTTGATTTCAAGAAGATAATCAACGAAAATCAGCTCAATTGGATGTAAGGCAGCCGAGAAATCGTGGTGAGTGTTAAGTAGGTGGTATCGTTCCTCACACTTCTGTATGGTGGTAGCATTTGTACCGAAAGGATCCCATACTCTACCGATCCCGAAGAGAAGTGTAGGCGAAACGATGTGGTGGTGGAAATCTGCTGGAGAATTTCCATTTTTCATTTCACTTCTGTGGTGTATTCGTATGCAAACAACACGGCCGGAGTCTGGATGGTGTATGCAATATGCATACTGATTGTTCTTGTTCACATGCTCGAATCAACAACACTTCCTATTCCCTACACGTTGTTGTTGCTATGTAGCTCCAAGCTAGTCCGATTCCAAGGGTTTTGATTGAATGGAAATTGGCCAGAGGGAAATCAGTATATGTATAGAGCTGAGCTGGAATATCCAGGCATACTGGATGAAAAGTTGACGCAAACAAGTTCCGAGCAGACTAGGCTTTCAAAGCTTTGCATTCCAGTTAAAGCTGACATATGTTATAGCGCAATACGTTCAACATGGTCGATCTTTCTATTGCCTGTATTTAAAAGACACTACACCGTCTTCGTGTGTATCATAGGTGAAAACTAATAGAGTTAATAAACTATAGAGGAAGAATGTCGCTGGCGTCGCTGCCGAAACATCTCTTGCTGGCGGAGATAGGCCGGGCTATAAGTGTCAAAGCGAAAAAGTATGCAGTTTGACAGATAGATACCCGACATGTTTGCGAGCGAGAACAAAGGGAACAGCAGCAACATTCGTCCTCTATAGTTTATTAACTCTATTTGAAAACTAGACAGAGGCAAATAACAGTGATATTACAAAAAATAACCGTACTAGTTCCATTTGAATGTTACTTAGTTTTGCATCGAAGCCATGACCACAATATACAGCAGTTGATCAGGTTCTTTCCCAATGCAACCCATCATAGGCCAAAAGCCAAAAACTAGGATCCGTGTGCACGTGCTTTACAGTTTGTACCTAAAGTCGGGATAAGCCCTAAATCCAAATTGATGCAGAAGCTTACCCGGCGAAAGGCTACAAAATTCACTCACCACCGAAGAGGCATCCACACGATTAGCACAAATAAATTAAACATCAACGTGAACGCGTGCGTGTGATAGTGGTCGGGGAAGGTAACTCAGTGAAGCCACCAACGACGATGCTGTATTTTGAGTGTGACAACGTGCGGTGGCGACTCTATGTATATCGACCTTCTATAATCCTATTAAATTCTGACCACTCTTCTGTCCGTTACCTACTCGAATTCACTTGATTATATTCAAGCACTTTTAGTTACGGTTGTTTGTCATATTTGCACAACCACGTGCAGCCAATAAAGCACTGCAAATATCATATGCAAGTACGTAGCGTAAACACTTCCGATCAAATGTTTGTTTTCTAAATGTTGTCTACATGAACATTAAAATGTTTTATATACTTTAAACGTCCACTGTTGGCCGGGGTAAAAATCTTACAAGACAATGATTAAACTTACCATTTTTATATTTAAAAGTGTTCTTTAAAAAAATGTTAATAACATTTAATAATGTTAATAATTTTGTTAGTTGGAGTTTTTTTCGCTCAGCCAACGATGAAAATGAAAATTTCAAAATTGATCGACCGCCTGGAGATGAGGGTCTTCTACATATTTGTTGGTGAGAATGGCGTCTGTAACGTCAGGTTGCAGGTTTATGTGGGGATGGGAAGGTAAGTGATGATTACAGTCGCTTATTGCCATAAAGAAAAACAAGGAATTTATGCGTAAAACTCCCCAAGTAGCACCTGCAACTAAAATGGAAATGATCATCGTTGCAAACATGTTGCAACTGAGTTTTTATGAAACAAACAAAATTAAAACCTATTAAAATCCTGTTGGTAATGCCAAACTGAGGTATAACATTTTTATAACAACTAGCAAAATGAAAACAAACGTCATCATTAGCTGAAACTTGCGAAACCAATTTGTAACTGAAGTATAATATTATTGTTTCAACGAATCTTAGTTACAACCGTTTACAAACCAAATCAACCAAAACATTGACTCTGATTGTTATAAACATGTTGCACCTTGAACTTATTTAGAACATAACGAACAATTTTGACAGGAGAGGTAGAAGTTCCAAAATGTGCGGCAAAATGTTTTTGTGATCGTGAAAAATATAAAATGCACTATAAAAAAACCAAAATGTTTCAAAAATTATGAAATCATGTTCAAATAAAATGTAATTTTTTTCTTCATAAATTTATCGACATATTCCAAATTTTATAAAGTTAAAGTGGTAAAATAGAAAAAAAAATCTGATTGGAAGTATAATGACTCAATAAAAAAGCCTCATTTTCGCAGTACTGAATGACTGGTACCTACCACTAGGAATATATGGGGGTTTGAGAAATCTAACGTAACGTACAAAAATATTAGGAGTTTCCCACGAAAATTTTACAATGGGTTTAAATTTTTTACAAAAAACGTGAAATTTTCCTTACGTAATAAATGGACAACCTCTTGTCGACGTAAATGGGAAGTACACGTCCAAGTGCTTGCTCTTTGGTTACTTATGTCCTACACGGAAAATTCAAACTACCTTATTTTGGGTCGATTTTACCCTAAAATGAGTATATCAATTTTTTTAGGTTGTTTTTCCTCTCTCCCCCACCGATGTTGTCGTAAATAAACGAAGATGTGCCTATCCAACGGTGGTTCTTGAGGCCAATAAGCCAATTTTGGGTAAATGTAGATTTACCCAAATTTGGGTTGAATGAAAGGGGTCTTGGGTTGAATTTATCTACTCTGGAGTATATTCTTAGCTCGAGGTAAAGGCAATTTACCTAGGATAAGTTTAATCGATTCACGCAAATGTTGACTTATTGGGTCGAACTATGGGATTGCGTCAAAAGAATCCAATTTTGGGTAGTTTGGCGGTTCCGTGTACCGCGTGCAGCCTTGTTGTATTTTGTCAATACGGATTCCCATAGACATGATTTAGCAAATACTTAGTATCTTTCTAAATTTTAAAATTAATTTTCAGCATTTTACGGGTGCAGTAAATAAGCTGCTGAAATGTACTCCGTCAAAGCAATATGGCGAGTTAATTTTTACCACAAATGCCTAAATTTTCACTCGCAAAATGATAGGCAGACTGAGGCGCGTTGGGAATACGGAGCCAGAATGCGTGACTTACCGATAAATCTGGAGCGGCACACAAATTGACGTGCTCGGTCAGACTTTTTTGCGAGATATTTGTGCACATAATTATTGATCACTTGAACGAAACTGTGGGTGCATAGTTGGCAGTGACGAATGTGGTAACTAGCTGACTAGTTGTCGAACCAGTCACAGTTTGTAAGTCGACTATAAGTTGTATCTTGGTTATAATTCGATTGCGTATTGAAACCGTTTATATCACGAATGGATGTTTTATATTGGCTCCACCTCTTGCGCTTTTTTAGTTGTAATTTAGTCGTTAATATGACGATTGGTTCAAATGGCATAACTTTCAATATAGTTGCATACAAATTACAGGAACTTATTAATGTCCAAGTGTGTTGCTTGGGTCCTTCAAGAAGTTTCTCGGAATATTTGCCAGTCATTTGTTCGAGTTTCTCTCCCGGAAAATTTTAAAGGAATCACGCCGGATTTTTTTTTGAATTCCTTTTGAGAAATTCTATGCATAATACTTCCATAAGCTTTTTAAAAAATAACCTGGAAAGTTTATCCAGGACTTCCCTGGAAAACTCAAGAAGTAAGGTCTGGAAAACACTTCTAAAAATTCTTTAACCAAGCTTCTCTAAGAACTCTACCAGATATATTGACTCTTCCAGTTTTTATTTCCGGCAAATACGTCCAGGAACTCCTTCAGTAATTTTAAAACCCCAGAAATTTCTCCAGAATGCTCCTCCAGGATATCTTTCAGGAATATATCAGGGCCGTCTGAGAAATTGCTGCAGGAATTCTGTCCCTTGAATATTTTCAGGTCATAGCTGCGAGTATTTCTTCTGGCAATTTATTTAGTCAAATCCAGTGGAAAATATCTTCAAGAATGAGTTTGAATATATAATTAGAATAAAATAACAGCTTCCAATGATTTCTAAAAAAAAAACCTTTTTTTTCCTAAATTTCTACGAATAATTCCGTTAGAAAATTGTATTATAAATCTCACTAAAAATACAACTTCTTTACTTAATTTAGTTTCACTAGGGGACGAATTGTACATAATGTCTTCTACCTAGAAATATCTGTACTAGAAATTTAATTTTACTAATAAAAAAGTGCAATATTTTGGATAAAGAACTAAAAAAATGTGTTTTTTTTTTCTTTATGCTATACATTCCATATAACTACGTGTAATGAGTAGGCGGGGCAAGATTGGTCACCCTTAGTTTTCGGCATGTTTGTACAGTTGAAAATATTGTATTTTCTATTGAGAGGCATTTCTGTGACCTACATTATCGAAGCGATGAGAGCGCTGAAAATTTGAGTATGTAGTTTTAATATATTCCTGCGAAAGGCAAAGGTTTAAGCCCGTTTTCTGAACAATTTTTTTTTATTGCTTAATACCAATATATAAAAATTTGATTTGTATTCAGAAAGTTATAGGGATCTTTTTCCCTGGGCTTGGATTATATCTTCCAGGAAGCTTTGATTTCAGGCATGTGGTCGATGGCCTTTGCAGTAATGATTAGAATAGCTGAATGTATAATCAATGGCAAACAATTCTGTAAGAATCAGATCTCCAAGTCATCTAATATAGTTATACTGATCATGACGCTGCATAGTATATCGAACATTTGTCGAAGTCATTTATGTGCCGGGAAAATATAATTCCAAGTTGGAGAGAATATTACAAACTGAGGGAGGGTAATTGGCCCAGTCAGACCCCTGAATGGGCAATGTGGGTTAGTTTATGGGAATGCCATTGAAGGTTTGTAATATTCTCCGAGGCTTTCGAAATCCAACAGGGCGCGTCCCCGGGTTGCGCATAGGGGAAAAGGGAGATTTTTCACATTTGTACTGTAATCAGCCAATGTGGTATTATCTCCTATGGTGTTGTAGTGCGAATGAATGATCTCATTCTATGGGAATTCGAACCTTGTAATGTATTGTTTATCAACTTCAATTTTCTAAGCTTGATAAGGTTTTGAAGACAAACATGAGATGAGAGAATTGCCTAATAGGAAAGTCACATCAGCAAAGCTTTTACATATGCAAATGCTATCCATGGGGTCATGTCTAGCATTTAATATGTATGGCAATGACTGATTCTTACCTAGCAGGGGTACTACAAGACCACGCGGACAATTTGATTAAAGGCTTAATTGGGGATAATATATTTTCCAGAACTGAAGGGACATTTTTTCCGGGGTGACTGGCTAGTCGGAGAGGGTAGAAGTTTCCGTTTGTTATAATTGACAAAATAAACAATCGGGCGCTTTTTCTTTCTATGACTTGCTTGGTATTTTGTGGATTATTGTTTTTTGGTTTTGGAAGGTATGCGATTCACTATTGAGCCTTAAAATTATTTTGCATCTGAATAGCATTGATATCGTCAAGTCTGCACCAACACCCTAATCCCACACCAAAATACCCTTTTCCTATCCCATGGCGTTTATGTGGTCAGCAAAGACTATTCAGCCATTACCCCTCCTTATCATCGGCTTTGGACTGACTTGCGCTCTCATTGCCCCACCAAATGCTGCAAAATGAAAATGAAAAATGAGAAAGTTATAGGGATCTTTTTCTTATGTGACCAATCTTGCTCCCCTCACGATACATGTAATCTCATGAATTGACTGAAATATTGCCAAAGAGAGCTCCCCAAGTAATATTTTTTATTGATGATGATTAACCTATTTAATATTTTTTAGTCAAATAGACTGGAAGAGGTTCTTAAAATCTTGATAAAACCAAAATAAAAGATATGAGGTTTTATGATGGTTCTCAAAACCGGTACAAGACCAATTGACCATAAACATGTTACTTGGGTCATCAATCGAACAAACCATTTTAAGGTTTCAAGACATCAAGAAATTCCATTGAAATTTTGCGTACAAATTTTAGAGACACACATTTGATGAACGAAACATTGAACCAAGCCGTACTTGTTTATCCTGGCTTTGCTCACTTGCAAAAAGAGGCAGCTTTTCCAAATCGAGTACATTTGTTTACAAATTTTTAAGATTGATGCTCTTGAAAACGTGAGCAGGGGTGCAAGTTGGCTATTGTGGCAGCTATATTTGTATTCTTTGAAGATCCTCCTTAAGATATATTTTATTATTTCCAATGTTTTTTTTTTGGGTCAATGTCCTATAGTTTGAGAGTTTGTGTTTTTTTTCTATAATGTGCAATCAGAACTTTTATATTTGTGGCTGATATTTTGAGCTATTCTGGATAGCATATCATAGTATAGCATTGCCATTGCAAATTTACAATGGCGTAGGCCCACTCATCTCCACACACCTGGTCAAGTCCTTGCAAACACGTTGAAGGGATGATTTCTTCACCCCGCTTTAACATTAAACCTGGTTTGACTATATGAGTGGTGAAGATATTGGCCCTTAGTTCTATTATCAACTTAGAAAGTGTCCAGCATCCAGAAACTATCCAGCATACGACAGATAATAGAATGGTAAAAATAGCGAATACACATTTCATACAATGTCACATTGTATGTACATTGTCATGTAAGAGCATATAACAATATAGTGTACAAAGAGAAAACCAGAAAGATCTCAAGAAGTTTCATATGTTGAACTGTTCTGGATATTTTAAAATTGGGTTTGCTTTCTTTTAAAGCTTTTTTTTAATCATTGAAAAATTGATGTTGATTGAATCGCAAGAATTAACATATTTTAAATTTGTTCCCAATCATTCTATCATAGTAGAAGTTAATGCGTTCTTAAAATATTTTCCTTCAAATTGCACAGAAAATAGTTTTTCACAAAAAGGAGAAATAAAAATAATACAACAAAAATCATAAAATCTCAGTATGTTCTCGGTTTCAAAAATCGATATTCCAAATAGGCTTCCAGGGAAAAATATAAAAGTCAAGTGATGTTAAAATAAAAATTAAAACCCAAAATTCACAAGATCGCGAATTAAAAAAAAAAATCACCTTCCAAACATCGATTGAAAAAAAGTCTTTTTTGGTGGTCTGCTACGAAGCTCTTCTTCAATGTCTCGAGAATCCAAACAATGAAAAATTTTGACAAAAATAAAAAATAAAAACATTTTTAACCGTTATACAGAATTTTTTTAAAGAATTGTTCAGGATTTCCTAAAATTTGTCAACATTTAGTAAAATTGATTCTCAAATTACTTTCCATGGCAACACCACTGGAAGTATCCCTTCCCGGAAACGGACCAAAAAAATCACGGCTGCTCTAGATAAGATGTTTTATAGTAAAAAGCTGAATCTATTTAAATCCATTAAAAGCACATTATTTTATGCTATCGTTACTTTTACCGTATCTAGATAAGTGTTGCTTTCTTTTTTATTGACTGGCTTTCTATTGCTAAATGTCCACTTTATGGTAGAATAAAAAAAAACTACCGCAGCTGTTAGACTGACGATTTTCACCAATGCATCATCAATTATATAATTCATATCATGAATGTATTGATTTTCTACATATGAAAAAAAATAACGAATTGCCTATATATGTATTGCTTACATAAATTTTAAATTCCGTGAACAACGTTAAGCATCAAGCTCGAATGAGCTAAGAACACTTTGTTCTGAAAAGCTGTAATTTCACAACGTCCCAAGACAATACTACAATAGTTGTAGTAAAAAAAATAGAAACTCTTTAATAATGATATTGAAAAAAAAAACAAACATCTGAATATTTACCTTTTTAAAAGAATTAAAACGCTATTAAAAATATTACGTATTTTAGCGGCTTCATTGAACTACTACTACTACATTTCCAAATGGGCCGTTGAGAAATTTATTGCAGAATTTCTGGAAAGTTTCCAAATCAAGTTATAAAAAAAAAGAAAAGTTCAGAATTCTCAGGAAACATCCTCAAAAATTGTGAGACGAATTACACCAGAAATGTCTTTATGACTTCCTTTGGAGATCATAAATGAGGGACCCCCAGATGCAAAGGGGTGTAAGTGACCATTTTGTCGATTTTGAGCTGAGCATATAAAAAAATCTTCAAATTTCAAGATTTCAGGAACTTTCTCAAGATTATTTTTACAATAATAAGAAAAATTACTATAAATCAGATAAAGTTGGGTCGATTTTGAAACTCCATACATTTTGTATGGCAAGCCTCGTTGGATAAATGTACAACTTTGCAATTCGTCTTAAAAATAACTATTTTAAATCAACTTTGCATTTATTTATGAAATGTGGTCCGTTTACTAGCTAATCAGATAAAGCAATGAAAAAAGTTTGATTTTTTTTACTTCCGCAAGTTTCAGGGGGTCCCATGGGCGTTCCAGGGTCGTTCCATTAGGCATTAGGCTGAATCAGAAGTCCCAAGTCCCAGGGATGTTTCAGCTTGTTTTAGGGGCGTTCCATGGGCTACAGGGGGTTTCAGAAGCATTTTAGGGGTGTTCCAAGGGGTTTGCGAGTTTTCTTGATCGTTCCACGGCTTTTCAAGGGGTTTTACAGCCGTATGCAGCATAGTTGTCCCCAGCCTTGCAATTCAGAGGCGTTTCGGGGTTGTTCTTTGGTTCTCAAGGGATTTCAAGGGTGATTTATGATGTTTCAGAGGTTTTCCAAGGGGACCTAATGGAGTTTCAGGGCAATTTCAGGAGGGTTTTCAGTGATCTCAGTCGGTTTCAGTTCGGATGTATCCCCGTTATAACCTGAAACCCCGAAACAGCTTAAAACCTTTCTGACAATCCCCTGAAATATCCTAAAAGAATTCCTGGATCACCCTAATATTGTAACACTAGTTTACAGCATTTTTGAACTCGGTAAGCTGATGATCATTTTTGGTGTAGAATCAAGCCCTGAGTTCGAAAACGCGAAAGAAAAAAATTACAGTAGAGCGGAAATTTTTTCGACTTTCCATACAAGGTTGATGATTTGAAATCGATGTTTGTTCTATTTTTAAGCAAAGTCGCTCACTTGTCATATCTCATTCTCCGTTATCAATGCTCCGATTGAGCTGAAATTTTTACTGTAACTCGCCTACATATCATGTCAAATAAACGTCGAGAAAGAATTTTTAAGTTGGTTTTTTTTTTATTGAAAAAAATACATTTCTTCAAAAAATTTTGGAAATTATGCTAAAATTTAAGAAGATCGTCCCTAAAACTAGCCAATATCTTGAATTTCATCAATCTGACGCAAAACCTGTATTCAGATGATCGAATGGTATTGTATTGAGCTTTCAATTTATGTAAAAAGATTTAAAATTGGTTGAACAAAACGCAATATATTTGAATTTTGGTAAATTACATATTTTGAAAAGTTGCAAAACTCGATATTGGGCTAAAACTCAAAAACTGTTCTACTTAAATTTTTTTGAAGGTTGGTTTCGAAATCAGCACTAAAATGTGCTTCAAAAATTTTGGTCGTTGATAGAAGTTCACGACTTTCGTTTTATTTTGTAAACTTGTGTAATCAACAATCTTTTTCATTATTTTTTGCTGAATAAATGTTTAAAACGATTTCAGTCAACCAGAGCTCTCTTATCATTTGGTCGGAAAAACATAGGGTTTTTATCTAATTCCCGTCTATCTAAGCACCGACCAAGCATGATCGATTTTTTTCTTGCATCTCGCCTAACGTCTCTTGGTCAATTTGGTGTCAACTAGGGTAATTGTTCCCTTAGTTGTGGTAGTACCTAATGTTGCGGTAGTGGCAATTGAGCACTTTTTCAACTGAAATGTTACCAAAAGGCATTTTTAATAGATGTATTATGCTTAAATTATGAGATTGCACCATTTGTTTGCTTAAGATTTGCCCAAAAACCTATTTAAAAAAAATATTTTCCTTAAATTTTTTGCTGCTGTGTTCCTATTGTTGCGGTATCCCATATGATTTCAATGGGATACCGCAACAATAGGAACCAAAATTAAATTTTACCTCCATAATAGGAACAGTGTGCCTAATGTTGTGGTAAGCGATTTATGATCGAAAACAGAGAGAAACGATAGTTTTTATATTTTTCCAAGCAAATTTGGATAGAAAACTACCAACTAACGTTTTGCAACCCTTCATTAAATGGTACGATCATTGTTTTTAAAATGAATTTACCTTAATACCACAACGATGGGCACACTTACCCTACTTATTTATAAATTAGGTCCCATATTATGTAAAAAAAAAGATCTGCAATGTCCTTAGAAATTGCATGAACTCAACCCACACTATGAGTTTAGAGGTACTCGCTGGTGTACAGCCTCTGACAGACCGCTTTGCGGAGTTATCTTTTCGGTTCCTCATCCGATGCGAGATTGTGAATCCATTGGTCATAGAAAATTTCGAAAAGCTGCTCGAACAGAACCCTCAAACTCGTTTTATAACTGTGTACTTACTGGTACATGACGCTGGAGGTAAGCCCATCTCCGGTTAACACCAATCGTGACAACTTCTCAAAATTCGACAGTTGCTCTGTGGATTTCGATCTGTCCATGAAGGATGAGATCATCGGAATACCAGAATCTTTTCGTTCCGTGTGTATTCCACAAATTTTTGCAAGTAAGTTCGGGCATGTTAGCAGGGACAGGCAGTTCTTCACAGACGGTTCGAAAACCGACGATTCGACTAGTTTCGGTGTCTACAACGAATTTCATAGCGCCACCTTCATGCTTCAAAAGCCATGTTCGGTATACATTGCTGAGCTAGCGGCTATATACTACACCTTAGAGTACATTCGCACTCTTCCACCTGAGCACTACTTCAGTTTTACTGACTGTCTAAGCTCTCTGGAGGCTGTTCGGTCAATGAAACCGATGAATCACTCAGCGTACTTCCTGAAAGGAATACGCCAAGTCTTGAGTGCTTTGTCCAAACGCACATATCGTCGGTTTCCTGCAATAGGGGCACAACTCAAAAAATGTGAATTTTCATAATGAGCGTTTGAAAATTGGCAACCTTGAAGCACCTCCTACAAGTTCACTTATTTATATAATTATTCTACAAAAGTAAACAAATTTTAACTGTTTATCATGGAGGGGGGACTGAAGGACTATCTGTTTCATGAATTTTGGATTACTATTTTTCAACGACTATTGAAAAAGTTGACTGATTTTGAGTTGTGCCTTTATTGCGGAAAATTGGTGAAATGTAAAAATCTCGAGTTTCTCAACAAATTTCGGAACGGGTCTTTGTGAGATGAAAGTTTGCATAGATTTACATCATTTGCCATCAAAATCTCAAAAATGACAAATTTTGTGTTGTACTCCTATTGCAGGAAACCGACGATATATCATCACCATAGCTTGGGTTTTTTCACATTGCTAAATTCCGGACAATGAAAAAGCGGACTCTCTGGCTAAGGTGGGCGCTAGCGAAGGCGATACTTACGAGCGTAAAATCGCCTTCGACGAATTTTCTGCATTGGCCCGTCAGGAGACCTTGATCAGCTGGCAATACAAATGGAGAGATGGAGAGATGGGTAGATGGTTGCACTCCATCATTCCACAGGTATCGAAGAAGCCATGGTTCAAAGGGTTGGATTCAAGCCGCGATTTCATTCGTGTAATGTGTCGGCTGATGTCCAATTACTATTTGTTAAACGCACATACCTTCCGTATTGGGCTCTTAGGTACGATTACTTCATCCTGGCTTAAGCGTTAAACCAGGTTTAACTATATGGGTAAGCCTGGCTTGACGGTTAAGCCGAGGTGAAGAAATCGGCCCTTAGAAAGCAATCTCTGTGTCTGTGGCGTGGCTTACCCCAGGATATCGAACATGCCGTGTGGGGATGCAATGAGTATCGCGAGGTCAGATCTGAGCTGCATGAAATTCTCCGGGTCCGGGGAAAACAACAGAAACCCGTTAGAGAAGTGTTGGCAGGACTTGATTTGGAATACATGAATCTCATTTATCAATTTTTGAAACGTGTTGATGTCAGAGTTTGATGTAGTACGTTCCTTGTTTTCGTTGTCCGCCATTTGATTTTGTCGTTCGCCCCTGTCTGTCGTCGCCCCCCTTCTGTTTGTCCACTCCTTGTCGTTTTTTACCGATAACGTCCTTTCTTTTTGGTTCCGTTACGTTACAGATATGGACAATTTGTCCCATCAATGTTTTTAGTATAAGTTAGCAAATAGTTTAGTTTTAAACCCATAAATCCCTCCTTCCCAATTTTATGTAATTTGATCTTTTTAAATCCTTAACCTCTAAACAGCCGCGAGTACTTTGGCTTCCCAAACTAACATAGTATTAAGGCAGTTATAAATTGTAAAATGTAAAATCAATGTAAAAACAAAAGATTTCGGCTCAGTTATGCCCATGTGACGCCCGAGCCTTCCAAATAAGCGAATAAGTAAAAAAATGTCCTTAAAATAATATGATTAATTGTCCCTCAAATTCTGTTTCCGTCCTGCTCACGTCTGTTCAAAGTGAAGCTTTAGAATAACTACCTAATATTTCGTTTATATATTATTTTATTCTTCAATCACTTCACCTAATTTACAGCTCTTTTGTCCACTAGGGCACTGCGTGAGCGATTCCAATTAGAAATTCTACTTACAATTTTGTACAGCGCCTAAATATATTCAAGTCTAATTATTCCATATCGAACTGGTTGCCGTTGCAATGCTTCCACTTTCTACCCTACCATGGTAGAATGATGAGCACGGAGGATGTTGATGTGTGGCTGTTGGTTGTTCCTTGTTCCAGTCCGATTGGGGGTCCATTATGGGTTGCCGTTCGCCGATGTCCAAGTATCCGGGTCAATTTGAGCCATGGGCTCAGAAGAGGGTCAGTGTCAGCTGCTCTCAGGTGGGAAAGAGCAATTGACGAAAGTGCCGGGGATGGGATCGAACCCATGACCATCTGCTTATGAAGCAAACGTGTGACGTGTGACCAATTGCGCCACGGGCCCCGGTAATGGTCATAATATTTTTTTTATTGATTTTCACAATGTTGGACCACAACGACTATACTTTTTTATATTTTTAACGAAAGTTCAATTACTTTTGCTTGACATATCAAAAAATTGGAAATGTTCTTCATGTCGATTTTGAGGTCTTTTTTTTAAATTTCAAGTTTTGTATTCATATACGTATGGAATAACCATGCGTCTCCATCACTTAAAAATGTAGTTTATTTTTATTTATTTTTTATTTTATATATATAGGGTAACGATAGGTATTATCGGCAGGTTTGTTCTCTACGTCATGGGGGGTTTTTGCCGGCGAAATTTCTTGAAACTTGGTCACAGTATTGAGCAACTCTGAGTTAAAAAAAAACCCCATGACGAAGAGAACAAAACTGCTGAAAATAGATAATTTCCCCTATATAAACAGCCATGGGCTATTTGGTGAACTTCAGTTAGTGAAAAATACCAGCGAATTCGCCTGCTGCAGAGTGATAATCCTCCAACAATGGTTTCAAGCATTCTTCAAAAAATTCCTTCTGCATTCCTCCATAAATTCCTTCTGATTTTCCTACGGAATTTTCTTCTCAGATTGCTCTTAAAATTCTTTCTAAGATTCATTCAGGACAAGAGTGCCTTCAGAGATTGATCAACGAGTTCTTTGCACTGGCGTAGCCACGGGGGGGGGAGTTAGGGTTAACCCCCCCCCCCCCCAGAGCCAAAATTTGTGGAACAAATTTTCAGTATGAAGCGCTTTGCGACGAAAAAAAATTTTGGCTGCGCCGCTATTTTCAAACTACAAATACAATTGCTCATTACTGTTTAAAAAATGAAAATGTCAAATCAAAAAAGGTATCATCGACCGTTGAAAACCCCTCCCAGAGACAATTTCTGGCTACGCCACTGTCTTTGTAAGATTTTTCTAGAGGTTCCTTCGAGGGACCCCACAGGAGTTCCTGCTGAAATTGCTCCAGCAGTTTCTTCTGGTGCTTCCCCAGGAATTAAATCTGGGAATCCACAAGAATTTTTCTTGGATTCGTCAAAAAGTTCCTTAAGATATCTTTTTTTGAGAATTACTCTAGCTGATCCTTCTGGTAATGCTTTACCAGTTTCTTTAGTGAAATTTTAAGGAGTTCTTTGTGAGATTCCTCAAGGAGTTTCTTAGAGTCTTTTATGGATTCCTCTCGAAGTTCCTTCGAGGATACCCTCACGAGTTCCTTTACAGATACCTCCTGAAGTTCCTTCTCCAAAATTTGGCAAGATTGACCAGAAGTTGCTTCTGAGATTTATCCAAGAGTTCCTTTGTAGATTCATCCTTCTGAGAATTTCAATGGTGATTTCTTCCGAAATTTACTCCTTCCTTTTATGATTTCTTCAAGAGTCCTACGAGATTTTCAAGGATTTTCTTATGAGATTCCTCCTTTGCAAATTTCGAGATTTCTCTAAAAATTCCTTCCGGGATTCTTCCAGGATTTTTTCCTGGATTCCTCAAGGAGTTCATTCTGGAATTTCTCAAGAAGTTCCTTCTGGGATTGATTCAGGAGATCTTTCCTGGATTCTACCAAGAATATCTAGCGGGGGTTTTCATTAGCTTTTATCGGGATTACTTCAGAAACTCGTTCGAGAACCCCTTCATGATTTTCTCCCATAATTTCTTTGGGATAGTTTGCGAATAAACACAATGCAAGCAAATGTTAATGTGCTCGCTTGAAGAGTTTTACAATGACCCATACTTTGGATCGGCAGTGTATCTACTTATGCTTTTTTTTACTTTTCATTATCGGTTATCTCTCTGTTCAATTGTACGTACTGTCTACACCGTATGTATTATACGCACGGCCAGGATGTCTGAGCATGAATCGAATGCCATAGCTGACTATCATCCTTCTATTGCTTCAATTTATGCTTTCAAGCTGTAGAAGTACAATGCATCGAATGGCCAGGATATACAGGCCAGCACCGGTACATTCAGGTTTTTCTAGCGCTTTGTAACGCTCTGTATCGAGCGTAGTGATTAACGTGGACGTCGCAAAAAAAAATCACGGTGATAACAAATGACGAATGAAAGCATAGCATTTTGCGAGATAAAAAGATTTTCCAATCAATAGTTCTACGGAGCGGCACGAGCAAATGTTTTATCTAGCTTTTCAGTCCCCGTTTTAAATGCGAGATGGCACAGTCATAAGCAGTGTGCCAGTCCGGGTGACATTTTAATGAAATTATCTCGAGTGTTTGTTCTCAACACCTGTGCGACGACGTCAGACAGTCAGTTGCACTGGCTGGCGCTGCTTCGTTTGTGCATCTACCTAGGTACTGCTTAATTTGATTCATTAGTTTAATTGGCAATCCACGCGGATTAGAGATCGGGTTTGGAAATTGTTCGGATTTTGGCGCCACGGTACAACGGCGGCGACGACGACGACGACGACGGTAGATATAGCTGAAGCGAATATTGGCATGACTTCATCACTTAAATGGATGCAGTTTCAGATGTGCACTATTGGGGAATTAAAACCATTAATCTTATCTGATGCTTGGCATTAGATGTAAGTTAAAGAGGTGCTAAAATTAAATTCGAGTAAAACCTTTGCCAACGTTATTGGCTGTTTGCGAATGATTTTCAATTAGTTGGCAAAGGTCCAAAAACCGATCCAGCCCGGATCAATTTCATATTTAGTCACTTGGACGTTATATACTCTGGACTAGGTACTTCAATGAAACATTTATTGGAATGGTTTTACCCTCTACTTCTCTGACCGACGACACTGCAACTGATCGGCATCGGCCAAGTGAAAAGTGGTATTAGCCAGCAATGACCTCATCAATTATAGCAACTTCATAGGACACATTGGACATGTTTGCCGTCAGTCCAACTTCGATTCTATTCCCATTCTGGTTCAGACAAACCCTGTGTTACCTATAGAAATGCAAGAATGCAAGCTGCGGTGTAGCAAATGCATTTGCATGCATCTTCCATCATCACTGCCACCACGCCCGTCCATTTCACTAGATATTGGACCTAGTTGGGACCTGATGCCCCAACAACTGTAACAGAAAGCGATTATTTGAGGAAACACTTTCCTTCCCGGAGGTGGTGTTCGTGTTGCACGTCACCTTGATTGACAGCTGGGTTATTTGATTTGTGTTTTTGCCCAGAACGACCAAAGTCGTAGACTGTGAGTGAGCGTACCTAAGTCCAACGAGAACGTTCATTTCCTACCAGTTAGAGTCTGACGTTCTCAGGAGGCATTTGGAGTAAGCTTAGCGTCAATTCCTCGATGGTCATGGCCGTATGGGGGCGACTGTGGAGGAGGTATAAGTGGAACAGGTTTTGCAGACGATGAACGTGTCAAAAGAAGTGAGTTTTTTGCCTGGGATTACTTGTCAATTGGTTTCCAATGGCTGATTTAATTTTGATGAAGACATTGAAAATGCAAATTTTAAATGGCAAAAATTGTGGTATCTTCTCGAATATTTCCCCTCTTCTTTCTTGCAGCAATTCTGACAGAATCTATATCATGAATTTCAGCTAATACAATGACCAGTATACGGTTTGGATCAAAAACCGATCCTAACGCCAAAGGAGGGACGAACAATCTTGTATTGGTCCACATTTGGGACAACCGGTAGTGTCCCGAAACCGGTTCCGGATGTCAAACCGGAAGTGGTCATATACAAAAGCGAATCAAACCCATTCATGCGTTAATCAAATAGTTTGTATGGTTTGTCATCTTTAGTCATGACATTTTTTATTTTCTACTGGCCGTTCACACCAAAATCCGGACAAAGTATTTGTTGCGGATAGCAACGAGGTTATGATGTAACGATAAAAAAAAAACATAGGTGGCGATGCGAAAACCGTCATAACATCAAAAACTTACGAAAAACAGAAGCTAGAGAAACTATCCCAAACCTGAATAAGAATAAACCTTACCCGAACATTTGTCCCCGAAAACGAAACCAACAAACCCTTAACCTGCAATATTACGGACCGTCTTCCCCGGCAAGAACGAAACCGATCCCGTGGCGACATCTCTGGTTGCTGACGGCCCGTCTCCCCCGGCAGGTACGACTTCCGATCCCGTGGCGACATCCCTGGTTGCTGACGGCCAATATTCCCGGCAAGTACGATCATCTGATCAATATCGTTGTTGTAAACAGTATTGATTCTGTTTCTTAGTCAAATTACCACGGAATGGAATGAAATTTTCTATGTTCAAGACCGATACATAGACGATCGCCTTTAGTATTCAGGGTGGCGCCATCGGAGTGAGCACGCAGAAAATATATTTCATACAATGCACAGTAAGAAAAATAGGTATAAAACGCGAATAAATTCAATATCTCTGCTCGGAGTGGATTCACGATTCTGGAAATCAGAGTATTGAGCTCGTTTTACCTCGCTCTCTTTCACACACACCTCTCTGAGAAAATCCTCATCTATTCCTGACTGGCGTGTAAAACGATGCGGAATTCGATACGAAAAAGTGAAAAAAGTGCACTTTGCCTATGCTACGCCATGTAAAATTTTGGTGGAGCCCCGTTTTTCATACGGTTCTCATTCCTGCCACCAGATGCGGAGGGATCGTTAGCTTCCGTTGGATTTACCTATTCCATTGCTGATTGGTTTTGTATGATTTTTATTAGGGTTTTGTTACAGCAATAAATAAAACTCATAGTTTTATGACTGCTTTTATGAAAACCATTGATAAAATGTTTTATAGTATACTTGAAGATATCCATAAAGACAGATTTTAAGAGTAAACAAAACTTTCCGATATGTAAACCTTCTGGCAATCATTATTACAACAATAAAACTGTTAATACTCTCATCAGATGGCGATCCGTTCGATTAGTAACGACATCTGTTGGTGGAAAAGCAGAAACTACGACACTGCTAGGCTTATAGGCGAATCCAACGGAAGCTAACGATCCCTCCTCATCTGGTGGCAGGAATGAGAACCCTACGAAAAACGTGACTCCGCCAAAAATTGCCATGGCGCAGCATAGGCAAAGTGCACTTTTTTTTCACTTTTTCGTATCGAATTCCGCATCGTAGAGAAAAAACCCAAATTAATCCACCTAGTGGTGATAGTGCCTTTCTCGTCATATATGTTCTCACGACCTTTCCGTTGACGTAAGTCAAAGTGTTCCTGAATCCTGATATTTTTTAAGAAAAGTAAGCATTTTATCAAAGCCATCATTGAAATGACTTAAAACCTCTTGATGGCACATAGTCCGACGTTTTGTTCAACGTATAAGCAGAGCTGAATAATATCAGATTTCTGCTTGAGGACCTTCACTCACACTGGGGGCTGATCAATATCAACACGATACTAACATGCTAAGATATAACTTTTACACAATCACAGATCACTTTGCGGTCTTCAATTAAGTTTTTTTCTGCACATTTTAGGTTATATTTGAGAACGTAGTGAGTATAGTGAGACGTCTGTTTGCATGTGGGTTAAATTTGTCAAGATTTTGTTGATGATTAACCTGGGCTTGTTTTGTTCTCTTACACATATTTATCGCTCGCATTGATTTTATTTATTTTCGTAGTTCCGGCGAAGCACCAAACACTGGTTGTGCAACCCTATCGGTAGTCTCTAATGTGGTATGAGCCTATTTTCTAGTTAACCGTCCTCAGATTATTTAAAAAAAACCGTGTTGTGATGTGTCGCATAGTACCTTTGGTTACTTTCGATACGGTACTTTCTGCGGCCTCTCTTCAACTTAGTGTTCTTTAGAGCACTTCCACAGTTATTAATTGAAGGGGTTTCTTTGCCTGCCATTGCATGAATTTGTATATTGTGAGGCAAGTACATTTATACACTATGCCCAGGAAGTCCAGAAAATTTTCCCGACCGGAACGGGAATCGAACCCGCCGTTTCCGGATTGGCGATCTATAGCCTTAACCACTAGGCCAACTGGAGGCCCTTTTTTGATAATACGATGATCGATTCGTAAGAACATAGCTTTAGACTATATTTAGATAACCGATAGTGTTCCGAAACTAGTTATGGGTGTCCCTTTGGAAGTGGTCACATGTAAAAGTGATCTGTACCCATGCATAAGATAAATCAAATCGTGTTTTTTTAAGTAACCTAATGAACGTTAGTAATGAAATAATCTCAGACGGTTCTGATATGGCCTGAGAATGCTTTCCTGCTTACTGTTCATCAGGTTACCGAAAAAGCTGCGGTTTGATATGTGGCATGCATGGTTTTAGTTCAATTTTATATTGGCCACTTCCAACGAGACACCCGGAACCGGTTCCGCAACACAACCGGTTCAGATATGGTCTGAGAATATTATCCTGCTTACTGTACACCAGGATATCAAAAAAGCCACTATTTGATATGTCGCATGCATGGGTTTGGTTAACTTGTATACTTGGCCACCTCCTGCAGGACACCTGGTTCCGGAACACTACCGGTTCCGATATGGTTTGAGAAAGTTTTCCTGCTTACTGTTCATCGCGTTATAGAAAAAGCCGCGGTTTAATATGTCGCATGTACGGGTTTAGTTCACTTTTATGTTTGGCCACCTCCAGCAGGACACCTGGATCCGGTTCCGGAACACTACCGGTTCAGATAAGGTCTGAGATTTTTTTTTCTGCTTACCATTCATCAAGTTATCGAAAATGCCGTAGTTTGATGTGCCGCATGGATGGGTTTGTAGCGTTTTCATATCTGGCCCCTTCCTGGGGTACCGGTCCGGAACACCTAAATGGCCATAATTCCGGAACGGCTGGACCGATCCGAACCATTTTTAATAGGAAACAATGGGACCAGATTCCGCGTTGAATGAACCGTCGGTCATTAAAATCGGTTGAGGTTTACTGCCAAAAAGTGATGTGAGTTTTTTGTACACATACACACATACACACACACACACACACACACACACACACACACACACACACACACACACACACACACACACACACACACACACACACACAAACATACACACACAAACATACACACACACAGACATCACCTCAATTCATCGAGCTGAGTCGATTGGTATATAACACTTGACCCCTCCGGAGGCTCTATCAAATTTTCGTTTTTGGAGTGAACATATCTGGAGCTCGATTTGAAAAGGTCGTATGTGCTTTTGTCGATTAAAAATTCGATCAGTTGGATTCGCTTATTATAGCAAAAACCGTTGAAATTAAGGACATAGTTGCAGGAGAACCAAAATGGCAGCGAAAATGGCATCCCATTTATCCCAACCCTTCACTTCTCCCCCCTTCTTCCCCTTACCAACATTCTCTCATTGATTCAGAGAGCGATTAAATAAATGGTCAATAATAAGCAACAAACCTAGTCGAAAAGCAACGATTTTGCTACTGCATGCGTCGCATACTTCATTTTTCACATTTCACTTATTGTTGGGCCCATATTCATCATAATTTCACTAATTCGTGCGCAAGAAAATGTATCTTCAATACTGTTTCTTCTTCCTGCGATGTGTTGTTGATGGTCACATTTTTTTTTCGCCAATTCTTTTAATCACTTTTTTTCAGTATTTCTACTCCCCGTAGCACTACGAAAAGCTGAACACTCGCTATTAACACTTATAATTGTCACTCGCGGCGGTTTTCACTACAAAATTAAACTGATTTTACGAGATTTGTGCTAATAAAGTAGCAATAAATCACAAATCTACTACGACGGTAATGTTTACGACTCACTCACTAGTTGGAAGTGTTGGCAGCATATATAAATCTGCTCAACACTGACTAGTGCCGTCTACGCTCGTTTTACCGCGACTTCCACAGTTTTCGAACTATATGTTGAGTTAATTTGAAAAAAGACGCGGACACCGTCTTCAGCCAGAGGCTGCACAGACTGAATGAAACTAAAACACTAGACAAGGGACACACGGAGCATGCACCAGTGGATACGGAGAAGAAACTATTCTCACGAAAAGTTTCATCGCCCGGAGCGGGAATCGAACCCTCACCCCATAGCATGGTGCGATTAGAAGCTTGGTGACCCTAACCGCACGGCTACGAGGCTCCACATTTGTTCACATTTGACAAAAACATTTCTTTGGCGTGGAAAATATAATCAAATTTAATTGAACAACAAAATTGAAAATGTGGTTTTACATATTGTACTTTCTTGTTCTCAGACAAATGTTCATGGTTGGCAACTGTTTCGTGCTGGGTGAGCTGAGGGAAGAGAGGAGAGGACTGCCAAAGACGTAAACACAACCATGCATAATGTAATATATGGTAGAGATGGCGGACAAAAGTGAAAACCCAGTTGAAGTTAAATCAGTTAATAAATGCAGCCACCTCCAATTATTTTCGATGAACTTTCAGGTGTTCTTGATATTTATGCAACCTATTTGAAATAATAAAAATTATGATTTTGAATTCTTTAAAAGGTTCAGTAAATTATTTGTTTGTTTGGCCACGTTACTATACACTGTGCTCCATCTGTGGGGTAGTTTGAGGGGGTGATGTAGAGGGTGGATCGAGTGGGTGGCGATATAATTTTCATGTACTCTAGCAACCTTCACCTTAAACAAAGTTGATACATACGGCAAACTCATCACAAAACAGGCTTTCCTAGAAATCCTCTACATAGAGATGAGCGGAAGTTACATACGTCGATTCGGCAACGCTGTTTGTTTTGTTTACAACAGCTGCCAACACTTGCCACAAAGCTAGATGTTCAAACTTTGTGCGTGACTTCGTTGTGGTTCAAGTTGTTTTGTTTACATTTTCTAATTATGGTAGATTTTTTTTTCAAAATTTTGTTGAAATAGCGGAGCAATCGAAGAAATCTGAAATTCATTGCAAAAGTGTTACGCTTATCATATCGGCAGAAGTGAAGCAAGAAGCAGCAATGGAAGTTTTTTCGACAAGTTCAGCAACAAAAGTGTCGTCATAAGCATGAGCTTTTGAAAGCAGAATTAATAAATTTTTATCTTTTTACTAAACATACATAGGCCGCCAATATCTCGATATTAAAAATAAATAATTTTAATTTATTTAGTTCGGATTGCAATACCGTTCAATCGACACCTTCTTACGAACGATCAGCCTGTTCGTTTGGCTCACACTTTGACAGTTCTTTCTGCACGATTGGCTTACAATGGCCGCCTCCGCAGATCTCTATAATGTAGGATTACTAGGCTTTCCGTTCCATCATTTAAAGTCTCCAAAATATCTTCCATATTGCTACAATAACTAAAATAAACTGTTCGAATGTTATATCGATAAATGTACATACGACCTATTCAAATCGAGCTCCAGATATAGCCTTTCGGTACACCTTGGTGCACGAGAAAGGCAAAAACAAGCACTTTTTGGAAAGAAAATTTAATTCTCTTTCAGATGCGCTGAGATCCGGTAGGTACTTACGAACAATTTATGTGATTAATTTGAGGAGCTCTTGCTATGCCTCTGGCGGGCGATCTTCCGGATTTTTTGTTAGCTGGCCAATCCGGTACCTGTCAGCGTGGGCATCAAGAAAGATGATAATGGAAGTCATTGCAAATGGAAAATACCAACTTCTAGAGCAAAAAATGAGTAAAATTTGAAGACAAAAAATTGACCTTTTTATGTAAACAAACGTTTTTCTCCTTATAGGATAATCCGAATTACCCCCAATTGTAGAGGCGCTTGGTGATAAGGGGAAAATCGTTTGCTTACATAAAAAAGTAAATTTTTTGTCGTCTAATTTTACTCATTTTTTGCTCTAGAAGTTGCTATTTTCCATTTGCAATGGCTTCCATTATCATCATTCTTGATGCCCATGCCGACAGATACCGGATTGGCCAGCTAACAAAAAATCCGGAAGATCGTCCGCCGGAGGCATAGCAAGAGCTCCTCAAATTAATCACATAAATTGTTCATAAGTACCTACCGGATCTCAGCGCACCTGAAAGAGAATAAAATTTTCTTTCCAAAAAGTGCTCGTTTGTTTCTCTACGAAGCGGAATTCGATATGAAAAAGTGAAAAAAGTGCACTTTGCCTATGCTGCGCTATGTGAAATTTTGGAGGAGTCACGTGTGCCAAGGGAACTCAGTAAACTTGTACTGGGTTCCAGGTCACTGTAGCATTGAAGGGAATGAAATGGCAGACGAATTTGCTGAAAGTGGTTCCAATTTACAGTTTGCTGGCCCAGAACCATTCTGTGGTCTATCAAACTGTACAATAAAAATGGACCTGAAACGCTGGGCTGAGCAGAGGGTGATATCCAATTGGATGGATGTCAAAAATTGCCATCAGTCAAAACGATTTAGAACACCAAATGCTTCTAAAACCAAAAAGCTCTTAGAGCTCAACAAGAGAGCTCTACGTACATACATTGGCCTAATAACTGGGCACTGCCCGAGCAGGTAACACTTGAAAAATATTGCCCAGATTCGTGAAACCTCGGAACATCAGCTTTGCAGTTGTGGTGTTTTATACACGCGCAGTCAAAGATTTCTAAATAGTGGTTGCTTGCAATCCAGTGAGATCTGGTCTGCAGAACCTGGGAATGTCTTAGGGTTTATAAATTCCATTGCACCTGACTGTAAGACGACGCGTCGTGGCAGAAGCTGATTACTTGACATATGGTAATTAGCTAGCTAGATGCGAATATCAAAACGGGACATGCCACAATAGTTCAACTTATTGGACGCATTTGCTTAAAAAAAATCACCACTAGGTGGATTAATCTGAGATTTTTTTTATAGTGTATCATTGTACTTCCTTACAATTTACAAATAATTATTCATACAAGTTCAAGTGGGAACGTAGAGTCACAAAGATGAAGAAGAACATTTTTTTGCCAAAATTAACTTTAAGGCTTGTATTGTATCAATCTACTAAAATAAACTTCTAGGATCTTGAAAATTACGGTCAGGTTCTGAGGAGCATCTCAAGAAGCTGGGGAACCTGCAAATAATCAGTGTGTTCGAGCGAAGTGTGCCGCAGAAATGTGCGGCGTAGGAGGATGAGGCACGGTGAACCTATTATGCTAAAGCCAGTAGACTACGATGAGCAGGAAAGTCATAAAACAAATCTCATAGCATCTAACATTTGAATTGTTGTACTGCGTTGCCGCCATGGCCTTTACTCATCATTAGATCCCTTTCACACCAGCAAGAGGATGCTCTGTCGATGACGTTTGCAAAGCATGTGCAAGATTGATTGGCTACCGACTGCATTTCACATTTCATCTTCACAGCTGGCAGTCAGCTACGTTTTTTTTTTTTTTGAAACGGTCCCTCATTGAAGTAGCGCTACAAAACCGATAAAGTCACACGTCGCGGGTTCGATGGTGAATTTTGCCCTGTCATTGGAACCAACCAGATCGCTTTGACCGCAAAAATGATACTTTTTGCGAACGCGCGGCGATGATGTGCCAGGGGTGTCCGACGACGACGACGACAGGACGGATTGGGTTTTAATCCTGGTATGATTGGATGCACTGTGTGCACTGCCATTGTGATGAATAGTGGCGAGAAGGGGACTCGAGTTGAACGGGCGGACGACAACTCCACGTTTCGGTGCATGGGTTTGCTTGATTTGATATTCTCTTTTATGAGAGCAGTAGCTAACCGTTACGGTTCCGTTGGTTGACTTTCCGTTTAGCAGCACTGTGTAGCTACACTTCTGTGTGATGAGTCCTGACCGCACGAAGTTGAAACGGAGACGAGGGACTTTTGGTGAATTATGCATTACTGTTTGCGAAAGTGATCGTAATTTCATGGTTGTTGAATTACTTGATGTTTGTGGTTGTTCTGCAGGGTACGTTTGAAAATTTAACGTAAAAAAAACATACTTGGACATGTTATGAAGCATTCTGAAGATTCATCAGGATCTTTCCCAGCTGTGACGTAATAGCAAATTCTGCTTTGTGCCCCAAATGCCTCAAAACATTTGTTCAGAAGTTTAATGGATGACATCATGCTCAAATCTATATAAGCTGTGCCTACATAAGAAACTACATCATTTTGATAAATTATCGTTCAGCCATTGTCAGTCACAAACTGACACAACTAATCCTCCTGTCTGCTGTCTGTCCATTATCAAAAAAGGAAATGCTCAATTTTGGGATCCGTCCAAAAGTGCCATTTCTCCGCCGCACTTTTGGTAAGTGGCATTGCGGCGGCGGGGATGAGAACCCGTTCAAGTACTGAAGTGTGCCTCAGTTGTGCCGCATATAAATTCACGTCAATCAACCACATTTCTAGTTAGTGCCTAGTTCGTTTGTCAGCCTGTCTGTCACATATACACCCGATTCTTTTTTTTGCACGGGTCTGGTTTTTGCTATAACTCAGTCAATTTTTGACCGATTCTCATGAAATTTTGTACACGGATAGTACTAATGGTGCCTACATGTGTACAAAATTTCATAAGAATCGATTGAAAATTGACTGAGTTATAGCAAAAATCAGACCCGTGCAAAAAAGGAATCGGGTGTAGGTCGCTGTCCTGTGGGGGTGTGACGAACTACCATGCAAGAGAAATGGCACTAGCGAAAACAAAATTGTACGGATAAATTGTCCTAAATTAATTGCACTTATCATGCAATATGTGGAACGCGCAAAGGCTGTCGCTAGACCAACAGCTGGATTTCTAGCACTACTTGGAGTATTCAGTCGGGCCCGATCTCGACTGACCAGTGGTCGTTTGGTGGGTGAATTATTCTTAGTGAAAAGTATTTATTTTGTCGTTGCGTATTTGATATTATTTTTCACAGGGGGGTTGTTTCAATACGTTCAGATGGCGTCCATGCTTTAGGTCAAATGCCGTTTGATCTAAAGGCCCGTTGCGTAAACTAAGACATTACAGAGAGCTCCCGAGGGAAGTTAATTAAATCAATTAATAGCAAAAGTAATCACGTTAAAATTGCCTGAGAAAATTGCAAAATAACTGAAAAAAAAATTACTGAAATGCTTTCAGAGGAATAGCCATTGAAATTATAGAAATAAAAATCCAAAGAAATTGCTGATTAAAGACTAGCCCAGAAATTTAAAAAAAACAACCATGCCGAAGGAACCTTCGAATAAATGACTATACTGTGGTCTTGCGAATACGGAGTCGTGCCTTCGTATCCCTCCAGAACGCGTTTTTTTTTTCACAAATTCATCTCTCAATTTGTCAATTAGCAATATTCGGTGCCTTCTAATCAATTAGTTTTTCCCGTTCAGTCCTATAGGATTCCACTAGAGATTTGTCTAGTAATACCTCCTAGGATTTCTCTGGAAATTCCAACTATTCTCGAAATTCGTTAAGAAATTCCTACAGAGATTTCTATTGGGATTCCTTCAGTGGAATTCTTTGAAGAAGGAGGAGTTCCAGGAGTAATACCATGATTAATTTCTAGAGTAATCCATGATTAAAAACTCTTAAGGAATTCTTGGTTGAGTCTGTGAAAAAATCAAAGGCATTTCTGAAAGTATCATATGAAAATTTCCTAGAAGAGTCTCAGCAAGAATGCCTGAAGGAATCCCTAGAGGGATTCCTGCAGGTATCTCAGTAAGAAATTCTGGAGGAGACCTAGAATGCATGCCTGAAACATTAGAAGCAGCAGAAACAGGAACCGCTTTTGGAATCCCAGAAGGAGTTTCTGGATGAAAGTCAAGAAGAGTTCTTGGAGGAATCCAATATTTCAGAGAAATCACAGGAAAAAAAAACCTCTAGGAAGAAACACCGAAGGCTCCTAGGAAGATTTCCTTCAATAATCCCAGTAAGTTTTTGAAGGAATCCCTGTAGAAATTGTTAGAAGAATCCCTAGAAGAATTCTGAGATGTATTATAGTAATAATTGCTGGAGGAGTCCTAGGAGAAATTGCTGGAAGAATTACAGCAGAAATAGCTTGAGAAATCCAGCTGAAATCCCTGGAGGAAGGCCAAGAGGATTTTCTTGGAGAAAATCCATGAGAAAATTATGAGAGAATCCTTGGATAAATACTTTGGATAAAAATTCCTGGATGAATCACCGGAGAGCTTCTGAAGACATCACAGAAAAACCTCAGGAGGTATTCTTATAAGGATTCTGGGATGAATCATCGTAGAAATCTCACAGAGATGCATTTTGAACGCTCATGAGCTGTGAGCGTGCCGAAAATGTTCACTGTTTGCTCTTACGTGTGTGTTCACATTTTTGATCACAATCTAGGTAACTAGATTGCTCACGGGATGGTGTTCAAAATTGACAGCTCAGATCGTTAGCTAAACGTAAATATGGTTCTTGATATTTGACGATGCTGCGCTTGCACTTTTTTACCCAGTTCAGTCTTATTACCACCTAAATAAATGTCGTGTGAGATGTTGGGTGGCCGAGATATAAGGGCTACCTTCGTTACACCAGGTCATACACGGACCGAACCCTGGACACACGCCGAGTCGTGACTCAGGTGGGTATCCCCAGACTTGCAAAACGCTTTTTCCGGTACAGAGAGTGTTGTCTAGGAACTGGCTTGTGCCGGTATAATGAGCCATTTGTATTTAGTGGAAGACAAATAGCGGAAGGGATCCTGTAATAGGAGACCAGACCAGACTATTTTCAATTTCGTTTCAATGATACACTTTCATGCAACATTTGAATGAGTCACTTCAAGTGTTTCATACATTTTTCTAATGACTCGGTCGTTAAAAAAAACTTTTCCACTCATCGTAGCACTCGGTAGTCTCCCACCCGGTCGCATTGCTTGTGCTTCACCCGTCAGAGCATTAGTGTCTCACTGGTGCGCGCTGGTCTCTCAATGGTTACGGGCGCCGGTTAATTGGATTTTAGTGGTCGAATTTGTTATCCTCTTTCATAAAAAATAATTATCATTCTATTAGCGTGCACCACTATTTAAAAATGTGGTTTAAATAGTGTTTTTAGCATGTTGAAGTATTTCAATGACTCATAAATGAAACGAAAATCCAAGTGTATCATCCCATGTTTCATACACACTTGTTTCTGTAGCAGCAACGAACGAGTGTGTTGCTGGGTGAGAGATGAAGCATCACAGCAGTCCGTTCGCATGGGAAACGATTTGCTACAGTCGTCGTACGTCATGTTTTCCTTTCGAAATTGCACGACCCTGAATTTTCAAACACCTTGTGAAAAGCTCCACGACCGACGCAACCGACAGGTGCATCCTAGCGATGATGACAATGACTGCAAAGGTCACAAATCTGTTGCTATTAGCTACACAGTGCACTGTGTTCAAACACCCACTAGGTTTTGAACTTGAACACGGCTCACGTGAGCAGAGCTCCTGAACAGAACATGAACAGAACGGGTTCAAATGCATCTCTGAAATCTCAGCAGAAATCCTAGGAGGAATTGCTGGAGAAAAATATACAGGAATTTCTAGAGAAACCTCATCAGAAACGCCTGGGGGAATCTAAAGAAAAAATCCTTGGAATCCCTAGAGAAGCCCCTGCAAGAACCGGTAAAGGTATTCTGAAAAATATGTAAAGAAGGCCTTGAAAGAATCACAGGAGAAATTTCTGAAAGAATCTCAGGAACATTTCCCGGAAGAATTTCAGCCATAATGCTAGGATAAATTTATATAGAAGAATTTCTGGACATATCATAGTAAGAACTTCTGGAGGAATTGCTGGAAGATCCGCAGGATGAGTTGTTTGAAATATTCTTGGAGAAAGGCCAAAAGAAGTTTTGGAGGAATTCCATGACGAATTTCTAGAGGAATCTTTGGATAAAATCGCTAGGGGAATTCCTGGATGAGTCCTTGGAGAAGGAAGATTACCTGGTAAGATCTCAGCAAAAAAAAAAAGCCAGGAGAAAGCTCTAGAAGAATCCGTAGCATAATTTCTGGAGTACCACAATTAGAATTTCTGGAGGAAGAATAGCTGAAAGAATCCCAGGAATTGCATGAGGAATCCCAGCTGGAATACCTGAAGGAATTCTTAGAATTTCGGGAGGTATCATAGAAGTAATTTCTAGAGAAATTCATGAATCAGGAATGTCGGGGGTACCGTGATTTCGGATGAAATTGATCAGTGGGGTGAAATTGACCGACGAGAGGACCATTTTTATTTGTTAAAAGTAACACTTTAAACTTAAAACAATTTGTGGAAAATGGCCATCACCTTGCTCAAGGGTTATTGAATGATAGGTTTACATGTTTTACAGCCAATGGTTCAAAATTGACTGAGTTATAGTGGAAAACAGACGAATATATAAGCCACCGCCCAAGTGGCGCGATACCCTTGAGGTATTTCTGGAGGAATCCATGGAGAAGTCTGTTCATTGTTCTTATCAATATTCAAAACGGGTACAACAGGTATTTAAGTAATTCCAGGTGTGCTTAGGTTTTGTTCAAATGTGCCATTAATAAATATTGGAATTATTGTGTGAGGTTTTAAATTTAAGGTGCCTGTCAAGGAAAAATTCTAGGGGGTACCAAATTTGTTCTAGGGAGTGCCAGGCACCCCTGGAACCCCCCATAGTTACGCCAATGATAAGTTCGTTCAGTTTTTCTAAATAAATTCAGTGATACACCAGGAATTTCTCCAGAAAATTCAGAAGAATTCAGAAATCAGGGATGCCTCCAGGATTAACAGATGAGGAATTCCACGGAGTCATGTCAGTCGATCCTGAGCGACCATTTCAAAAATATCTGAAACTTTTCAATTTCATCTAAATCGCCATTTTTCGATATTAAACCTTCATATTCACTCACGACTAACTTTTCAAAAGGGTGTATGCGAAAATAGTTCAAAAATATTCTAAAAGCTGTATAGCAAAAACGGATTGTTCGTTTGTTATGAATTTTTCAGCAAAGTTAGATAACTAAATGATGATTCCTTAGAAAATATACACTGTAAAAAAATTTCTTTTTTTACTTTAAAAAAATATGATCTTTGTCACAAAAACTCAAACATCTCAAAAACCCTATCTTTTTAACAACGTAATTTTTTTAGGGGAAATGGCCCATTATATCAGCTATCTACCATAAAATTTTGGTGATGGTAAACTGATAAACAAAAAAGTTATGACATTTCAAACATTTCACAATTTTTACATTTAGTAACAATTTTTTTTTTCTGTGTAAATTATTTCGAGAATAATATTTTGATGCTGATTTTATTGTAAAGGCTACCGCCTCAATTAAACAAGTTGTTTTCATGATATTTTTGTTTGATTATTCATAATTACTATAGTATCTATTTGAAACTTAGACGCGATCCTGTGTTGTGATCAAAAATATTGAGAGTGACATACTTTTTATTGTACGTGACTGGTGAAAAAATCCCTTGATACCCGAGCAGAAGAGAATAACAACAGCATAACAAAATGCGTTATTGTGGTAAAATAACTGCATAATGGAATTAGTTATTTTTATGTTATTAACATAACATATTGAGTTATAAACTTGGCTGTCATAAGCGGCAAAATAACAAGTCACATAACAAAAAAATGTTCCTGGAAAATCAATTTGATAACATGTTTTGATAGTGTCAATAACAACCAAATAACAGTGAATTTGGGAAATATTTCAATAACAAATTTTGATATTAAAGAGTTATTGATAACATCCCGAAAGCAAAATTAGTTATCAAACAATCGCACATGCTGTTGAATAGGATGCTAAAGTGAAGGCGATATGCGTACACTTTACCCGTGGTAAAATGAAAGCATGTACGCATATGGCCTCCACATTAGTATCCTTTTCTACATCATATATGACTTCGTGTTGGCTGAGAATGCTATACATATTTATACCAGCATGTTAGAAAGGCTGAACAATCATTGCGAACTTCAGTTTCTCTCTTCCCTCATAGGCGTGCTTTCAACTATTCATGTAATCTTTTACCACAAATAGGTAGAACCGACTTCATCCTCTGAAACGACAGGGAAAACATGTGAAAATATTAAATATTTCTGAAAAATCCCATTCAAAACCACCTACAATTTTGGATTCAGCTATCTGTATTAGCTTCGTTCAAACAAGTTTACTCAATAAGTTTGACATTTTTATCATTGAAATTGTCATGTCAAAGGCGGAATCTGGAACGTCCCTTTCAAACCCCACCTTCAATATCGTCTGCTATGTTCTCGTTTTGATGTATGTAGGGTGCTGCACCACTTGGGCAGTGGCTGATATTTTGGGAACTTTTCAGCTACAACTCAGTCAATTTCAAACCTCGCGGCGCCCAGCAGGGACTTGGTTTTGTACACATAACAGCACCTCCATGTCACGTAATATACCACACCTCTTATAAAATGTGATGCCGTAAGCATAACTCGCGAAATACTGTAAATAACGTTGCGTTGTTGAATGACGTAGGATTTATTTCAAAACTTGTTTTAGTTTTGATATCAATAGCATAAAGTATTTGTACACTCTCAATAATACAATAATAATCAAACTTGTTCCACAACAAAATGTAATATTGAAATGTTATTTAATGGCTGTATACCAATAGCTTGATCATAACAAAATAAGATTGTCCAACAAAACATGTTATGGAAACGTAATGCCTTGATAATACAATAATAACAAAACTAGATATAAAAACAGGTTTTGTAATTTCGTAGATATTAATTTGATATTCCCCTCTGCTCGGGTAGTGTTGAAAAGCTGTTGATTATAAGAAAAATGGAATAAAACTTATTTTTAAGACAAAAGCTGTATACTAAAAGTTTTATATACGCGTATACGTCTAGTTTATCTGCAAAAAAATACCTCTTAGAGAACAGGCGTTATGATCGGAAGAATGCGAGTAACTTAAACAACAACAAATGCATGAGAAGTACATACCACAGACAAATAGACGAAACGCCTAGAACAATTTTCGTGAAAATCCATCGCCCAGTTCACACTACCACCACCTGGTGGAAATGTTTCACGAAACTTTGCGTTGTGCAATATCGTCATCAGAAGGCACTAGTGTGAAACGTCAAACGCAAAGAAAAACGATGGGCGCTCTTCTGGTTATGAAAGCCACAACCAAGATTCAAAATGATCGTTAAAGGCGTGGTCAATGAAAATTTCGTCAGTGTTACGTTTGTTTGTCTTTTTTTTTCCCTTCTAAACCATAGGGGGATAAATCTGCTCATCAGACACCCTAACAGGAAGGTTAGGGTAGTGTGGGGTTAAGGCCGTCTTCTACAACGCCAGTAGAAGCCAGGACTACTCTCTCCTCGACCCACTAAAACACATTCCTATGGTCGCCAAACCCTACGTCTCTCCGGAACCACCAAGAAGGTATTGCTTCAGAGACTTTGTCTGTATACATACCATGACAATGCTCACGAAAAAGCAAAAAAATGCTACCGCTATAGATATTAAAGATTTTATAGTAAACTAGCTGTACCCGGCAAACTTTGTCTTGCCTACTGCGTTTATTAACGTTTCAAATTTCTATCCAAGACCAAGTCCCCGGTCACAAAATGTATGGAAGATCGTTTTTCAAAAACTCTCAATTTTTACATGTTTTTTGCCTCATAAACCTTCCTTGGGTGAAAACTAACAGAACAAAACTAAGAGGATCGAAATCGGACCTTCCGTTCGCAAGTTATGCGTGGTCCCACGTATGCCACTGCATTTTTATATATATAGATTTTTTCAACACCAAACTAGTCAGTTAAAACTAATAAGTGATTTTGTTTATTATAATCTAACGAACAACATGAACAGTCGCTTTCTCAAAGGTCTTCAACTCAACGCTCTCTTGTAGACCGTTTGATGAAAAAAAATGTTCAAAAGAGTAACGAAATCTCACTGAAAGCACCATAGATAAACTGAAAGAGACTGGTTATGCCCAAATGTCCACATTAAATACAAATTTACGCATTTGCACGTCCTTTGACAAACGAGCCATCTGTATATCATCTGTAAAGCAGGGCGCAGGAATTTCGAAAACGACAACAACTGAGAAATTGCCAGAAGTGCTAAGTACAGAGAGTCATACCACCGTACCATCAGCGACATCTGTTTAAACAATTTAATCACGCCCCTTTTCAAAAATGCTTAAAATATTCTTCAACATCTATACCCATTTCAATATTTTTAACGTTGTAAAACACGCTTTCTACGTTCATTTTGAAGAAGAGGGAAAACACTTGTCCTCAAATGTAACAGCAAATTAATGAATAAACGACTAATGCACGGAGGGCGTGATAAAATCGGAACATTACTGTACATATAATATACATAATACATAACAAAAACGGCTTGTTTTACTCACGCAAGGCCATTAACAATAAAATCAGCATAAAACTGCGATTTTCAGCCGAAATAATTTACACTGAAATAAACATTATTACTTAATGTGAAAATTGTGAAATGTTTGAATTGTCATAACTTTTTTGTTTATTAGTTTACCATCACCAAATTTTTATGGTAGATTGCTAATACAATGGACCGTCTTCCCTAAAAAAATACGTTGGTAAAAAGATAGGGTTTTGAGTTATTTGAGTTTTTGTGGCAAAAATTATATATTTTCATGTTAAAAAAGATTTTTTTCACAGTGTATATTTTCTTAGGAATCACCATTTAGTTATCCAACTTTGCTGAAAAATTCATAGCAATCGAACGAATCATTTTGGCTGTGCAGATTTTTGAATATTTTTGAACCATTTTCACATACACCTTTTTGAAAAGTTAATTGTGATTCAAAATAAAAATTTGATATCGAAAAATGGCGATTTAGATTAAACTGAAAAACAATGCAAAGTTTTAGTTCAATAGAAAATCATGAATTAAAAAATTTCCTTAATTTTGATGCTGTTGCTTGGAATCGCTCAGATGAGAAAATAGATGATGAGAAACTTTTATGATAGTGATCGTGAGAAATTTTTATTTCAACTTTATGCAAACTTAATTTTGTTTGTGCACTGATCAGCACGAAAAATAAAAACTGGCGGCGTGACAAACTACGGCGTATGGCGCGCCGCCGATATCTCGGTCGGCGTGGGACAAAAAGTGTCAGCGGCGGCGCACAGGTCTAGGCAGGAGGGGGCGGTCTGAGATGGTCAAATTTTGATCTACGTGGTTTATCAACAGCCCGTAATGAAATACGTCTGAAATCCTTCATCAACATTCTGGAACGCTCCTCTAAAGTGCCCTGTCACCACCAGGAACTGCTCTGCGATCCACGGAAACGCCTTGAAACATCTTGAAATTTCCTTATAAGATTCAACCAAATGCACTTCGACCTAATAATCCAGTCCCGGAACACTACTGGTTCACGTTGATACAAACATTTCCGTTTGCGTTCTGCGGAAAACATCCACAAACATTTCCGAGTCCCTGTTGGTGAATCGCGTGCCGCACTTGAACTGCATCGTCTCCATTCCATACATGCATGCATTAGCCTGGTACACGGTTTATATGGGAAAATAAAAAAATGGAAAAACTCAAGTTCCTGTATACTTTTTGAGTTCCAATTTGGTCCCATATCAACTGTGCAAAATTTCAGATCGATCGGAAAAACTATATTTTAGCGCCCGCCATTCTTAGTTTTTCATACGATTTACTATGGGGAAATATTACTCCTGCAAAGAAAAATCGCTAGGAGTCACCCCTAGATCCATAAAAATAAGTCGACGAATGATTTCTGTAGAAAACTTCACTAGGAATCAGACCTCTGAAGACAGCAAATCGATGCGACGTTCGTGGAAAAAGTTATTAGGCTTCACCCGATCGATAAAATAACGAGATTTTATTATTTATTGTTATTCCTTACATGTTAAACAGCGTTTGCATGCCATTCGGTTTTCAGTAAATAACTTTTTTCACATGCCTCAGATCGCTTTGCGGTCTTCGGAGGGTTGGTTCCTCGTAAAATTTCCAACAGAAATCATTCATCGATTTATTTTTAGGGGTTAAGGGGCAACCTGTGGTGATTTTTCTTTGAAAAAGTGATTTTCCCCATACTAAATCGTATGAAATCTTAAAATGGCTGGCGCTAAAATATAGTTTCTCCGATCGATCTGAAATTTTGCACAGTTGATATGGGACCAAAATGGAACTCAAAAAGTGTACAGGAGTAAAATGTCTTTTTGTGTCCCACGCTAGCATGCATACATGAATGCAGGCAGGCAGACCGGCATTGCATGTGGTGTGATAGTTGAGAGCACTTCACCAGAGTTTACATTACAGTATTTTTTTTCGCAAACCAAACGGGCACCCTTTGGTTGTTGGCGCGTCGGGCCAGGACTGATGGTTATTTTCGTCCACTATCGCCTCTGACAAGTCACGCAAGCAAACGGTGGAGTAAACGAAAGTGAAGTTGGTGTGACCGATCCCAATGTGTACAGTACGTTGCAATTTATGTTTGTTGGGATCTCCAATGAAAGTGGTTTTTAGGTTGCCCTCGAGGGCGGTTCAGCGAAGGGTGGTTTGTTGCTTGTTTTGGACTTACACAAATGGTTTTTCTCAGTTTTTTTACTGCAACCAAATAAGAGAATGCTTTTATCGGGCGTTGCAGAAATATTTGTTTAACTCATTGTTTCTATCTGAACACCAGGAAGACATTCATGTAATATTATGTATGGACGAAACTAGGTTAAGGTTAAGGGTCTGCTGAATGAATTCCTTGAGGAATTTCTAAAGGAAAGCCTTGAGATTCTCTGACGTCCTCCTTGGAGTATTTCCTTAAAATAAATGAAAACTCGATATTCTGTGAAATCGTTGATGGAATTTCTGAAGCATTGTTTTGAAAATTTTCTCCAAGACATTCCTGTATAAATTCCAAAAAGAATTGTAGAAGAAAACGCTTTATAGACAATTGCCCATCCGTAAAAATCTTCAAGCGAACTGAGATTCGAACCCGCCATCATCTGATTCACCATCAAACATATTGCTCACTAGTTCACTTAGAGATCCACTATCACAGCTGTCTACTCCAGTGAATAGTTACAACTTCATTCAAAATGAACAAACTTTACCACTTCCGGCTTTCCCCTTCATCTGTCTAGCTTGTAAATCTTCGTGAGAAGGGTAACACTCCAATCCCCATATTGCTTGCAACAGAATGTACCACCTTTCAACGTGTTACAAGCTGGCACAGAGGGCCAACTTTGTACCTCCTGGTGCGAAGGAGAGACTTTTCCGAAGATATCGTTGTGCCGGAGTGCTTCTCCATTATTTACCCCTCTTTCGCTGGAGTTTTCATTTCCGTTTTTACTGCATCCGTTCATTCGTTCGTTTGTTGCGGCCACAAGTCTTGTACATCGAGCGAGGAGGCGGGCTGCTTCTTGGGGTTTATCCTCTGGCTCTTAATCTTTTCTCGCAGCTTGTTTACTAGTTTTTTCCAGGATTGCACACTTGAGAGCAACGAGTATCTTCGCCGATCCAAAGAGGTGTTGCTTTTATCGTCACCGTGATCCTTTCTCCATTATTGTTGTGTTTTACTTTTGAAGAGTGAAGGAAACGAAGACTGCATACTAGCTGCTTCAAAATGATCTAATATTGCAAATCTTCAAAAAAAAAAAAAAAATGTGCATTGTTTTTTTATTTTGAGTAATGCCCGGTGTTTTTTTGTATCCATAGTTTTTAAAGGATTCAAAATATAATCAAATTTTAAAACATGTGCGCAGTATGCGAAAACATAACTTTTCATTAAAAAAAATCATGTCTCAAAAACTAAAACCAAGAAAAAAACTAAAAACGCTGTTTTTTTTCAATTTTACGCTAATTGAACTACAATGTGTTTAAATAAAAATGGAATGGTGTTTATGTGTTACGAATAGGCTCTGAAACGGGTCAACGGATTTACACAATTCTTCCACTATTGCATTCGTATAGGACTCTGAAGTGTTCGTGCAAAAAAAAAAATGTGAAAATCAACCGGGAAAGCAATTAAAACGAAGACTTTTAAAACTCTTCGACCTTCATGTCAAGCGGTAGTACGGCGTTTTCCGCAATTAGTTTAATAATAAAAACAAATCGGTCTACTGGTTCAAAAGTTGGATTTAGTGGATATTCCTAAGCTGTATGACTGCCATAAACCAGTGGTCAACATGACCTGTTCAAATCGATTTGATAATTGCAACGAATATGTAACGTATACAAACCTGGTGCTGCTACTGTATGAACATCACAAGGAGTTTCTCCAAGAATTCCTCCAGAAATCCTTCCAAGACTTTTTTTTCAGAAATTTGCCAAATATGCTCAAGAAAATGCTGTAGGATTTGTTCAAGAAATTAGTTTGGGAGTTTGCTCAAGGACTCCTGAAGAAATTTGTTCAGCATTTACGCCAGGAGTTGCCTTAGAATTCTTTCACTAATTGATTTCTAAAGTTCCTGCAGGAATTTGAAGAGCTTGACGATCTAGTGGCTACTGCTGCTGATGCATATGCAGAAGGTCCTGGGTTCAATCTTTGGCCTGTCCCTTTCATCCCACTTTGTATGTTCCCCAGAAACAGAACTAGCTGGATAATCGTTTCTTAAGCTTGAGTTTGCTTAAGAGTTGTTTGTTGATGGGTTTCTATCTACATTACAAGAAGATTGAATGTGTTATTCGTAATACGCGTCTCTGTCAAAGGATAAGCATAACAGGGTGGAACTAAAAACTAAAAACTGATTACACTAATATAAATGTATGTTCATAGCCATCGCTAGAACCATAAAAGGAGTGAAAAAAAGCCGTTTCCTTTCCTTACAACATTCAAAGCACAGTGTAAATCTATCATATTACGACAACAAGTTTTGCAACCATGCGAACTGTGCCGCTTCACGATAATCTTCACAAAAACTATCATTTGACGCCTGGCATCCACGCACCAATGCGTGAACCCATATGCCAAAAAATAAACATTGTAAATCCTCTGGTCTCCTTCTGGTGCTTCTTTAAGAGTTCCTTCTGGAATTTCTCTAGAAACCTCTGAAGATTTTTTTTTCATTCATAAATTTAAAATTTTCTATGATCTCCATTTTTATTTCTTTCCTTCTCTACTTTTCAAAAATTTATCTGTGAGTTCTTTCAAAAATTGTTCCAGGACTTCCTCTTTTACAGCTACTATAAAAGTTCCTTCAAAATTTCTTACCCTTTCAGGACGCGCGCGATCAAGCTACCGAAACTGCACCGCGCTCGCGCTGGTGTTTTGGTAGTGTTGTACTTTTTACAACAGCGCGCGCTGAAGGGTTAAAGAGATCTTCTAGAGTTACTTCTAGTCGTTCTTTCAAAAAATCCTCCAGGTGATCCTCTAGAAATTTCTTTTGAAGGTTCTTTGGAAATTCCAGTTTGAGCTTCTTTGGATTTTTGCTTTTTAAAAGCTCCTTCAGGAAATTCTTTAAGAGATGCTTATTTGTTTTATTTTCTCATTTGTTTTACGAAAGAATTTTTCACTTGGCGGAATTTCTGAGAGTAATCTTGGAGTGGACCTGGTGTGATTGTTAGAACACTTGACTATCACGCCGAGCACCTGGGATCGAATCCCACTCCCGACAAACCGCAAAATGTGACTTTTTCCTTCGGAAGGGTTGTAAAGCGTGAGTCCCGAGAAGAACTAGCCTAGGGCTAAAAATCTCGTTAATACAGATAAAAAAAACTCTCCGTTATGTAATCCCTCTGGCATTCATTATTACCACAATAAAACTGTTCAAACTCACAACAGATGGCGAACTGTTCGATTGGTAACGACATTTATTGGTAGAAAAGCAGAAACTATGACTCTTCTAGGTTTATCATAAAAGTATATTTGCTTTCGTTTTATTTTCGCTGTTATGGGCATCGTCATGTTGAATAAATTAATAACGTGAATGGAAAATAGTTAATTTTACTCAGATTAGCAATGTAATGATAGTTTACCGTCATTTCCATAGCATGTTCACATAAATAAACTCTCTCAGGTGAGTTTTTTTGTAATTCGAGATATTCTTACTGAATTAACAAACTGATTTATTTTATTCCAAGATGATAATATTCACCATTTCTGAAGCGCAATAATTTTATGTTTCTGCAACCCCAATATTGGCGGTAAATTTGAATGCGCATAAACCTAGCAACACAACAACTACTAAATTATTGCTTTAAAATGATGTCTCCTCCTGCCATTGAAGAAGCTTCTCTGCCTCTTGAGCTGTCAAAGTTTTTGTTGAAAAAAAACAACAATCATCATAACCTCTTTTCGAGTATGGAAAAATTTTCAACTTGGTTTTAAAACAGTTTTATTGTTACTCTTAATACAGTTTGCAAAACCTCTCCGGGAGTGGTCGACTTAGCCGGAAGATGCACTTGAAGAGGTTATCAAGAGGTTTTGATGTATGAATTAGTTTTATCGCAAGTTTTATAAAATTGATCATGAAAACTTCTTATAGAGTAGAACAAAACGCCCAAGTAACGGCGATGAAAGGAAATTTCCTGAGAAACTTTTGGATGTAAATTTTAATAAGTGCTTAACAGACTTAATGAGGGAAATCCAAGCAAAATTTCAGAACTCAAGTGAAATTTTTGAACTTGCCATAGAGAATGAGGAACAGGTGGAGTAATTCCGGCAGGAACTTCACCAGAAATGCCCGGAGAAACTTATTGAGAATCTTCCCTGAAGGAACAGTTCAAGAAGCACTTGAATAAACTTCAGGGTGAGTTATTTGAAGAACTACTGGAACAAGTTTTGGCCTTTCTGGAGAAACTCTTGAAGAAACTAGTGTAGGAACTAGTGGAAGACAATCCTAAAAAAAACTACTACAAACATTTTTGAAGGAACGTCTTGAAGTTCTTCCTTGAAGAAGAATCTCTCTGAAAATTTCAAAAAATCATATTCAATTCTTAAAAAAAAAAGAATTACCGATGGAACCATATTTAGGGTAGATAAATGTTTGTGGTAACTGAAGAACTTCATGAAAGGCCTTCATCAAGACCTTCTAATAGCCAGCTTCAGAGGCAGAGGGTTCTCCTCCATTTGGGAAATTTGTGCCAAAGAAGTTTTCCAAACTTGATGTTTCTTCTGGAAGTTCATCAGGAATGCCTTCTGAGATTCTTCTGAATAGTCCTACCTAGATTTCTAAGAAAGTTCTTTCTGTAAATTTTCCTGAATTTTCTTCTGGCCTTCTTCTTTTTCTACATTACGCCAATAAATGTCTACACCAAGGCAAAATCTGTTTCTCAGCTTAGCGTTCTATGAGCACTTCCACAGTTATTAACTGATATTTTGACTGAAATCCTGATATTCTATGTCCACGAAAGTCAAAGAATTTCCCTTTCGAATAGTTCATACTGGATACCCACGCCTTTACAGCTGCGGTTATATGGACCGTTTCTTCCTCCTGGAATTTTTTCTGAGATCCTTTTTCTCCAAAATTTATTTCTAAGATTATTAGGAAGTTCTTCCTGAGATTTCTGCTGTAGCTCCAAATGGGATTTCTCCGGGATTTAAATTTAAATTACTCCAGTAGTGATGGAGTCGACCTGGTGTGATGGTTAGAACACTTCACTATCACGCCAAGGACCTGGGATCGAATACCACTCCCGACAAACTCACAATATGTGGATTCTTCCTTCGGATTTTTTCAAGGCCCTTATGATGTTTTTTTCATTAATTCTTTCAAGCAGCTCTCCAGATTCCTGCCTCTCCTGGGATTTCTACAGCAGTTTCTGATAAGATTCATCAAGAAAAGCCTCCTGAGATTCCTCCTGAAGATATTTCTATGATTTTTCAGGAGTTTATTTTCAGACTCCTCCTGGAATTCCTTCTACGATTTTTTTTTTTTAATAAATATGTCAGAGATTGCTCAAAGACGTTTGGCTGAGATTTATCCTGCTTTTTTTAAGAAGTTCGTCCTGGGGTTTCTTCAGCAACTTGTCCTGGTGTTTCTCCAAAAGTTCGTTCTGGTAACCTTCACGGAGTGGTCTCTTCTTTTTTTTTTACTGGAAGTTCTTCAGGAGATATTTCCGATTTTTTTTCCAAGAATTCGCGGGATTCTTCCAGACAGAAGTTCCTTCTCAGTTTCCTTAGGAAGTTTCTTCTGGGACCTCACAAAGAGCTCCTTTTAAGATTTCTCAAAAAGTTCCTTATGGGATTTCCCCTGGAAGTGTTTCTGTTTTTTAAGGAATTTATTGAACAGATCTTGCCTAAATATTCTTTAAGATTCTTCCAGCAGGTCCTTCAGGGACTAATTTCTGGTATTTCTGCTGTTTTTTCGTGCTTTTTTCAAGAACTCCCTTTGAAATATCTCCAAATATTTCTTCTGGAACTCTCTCGAATTTCACCTGAACTCTATTCTGGTATAACTGTTGGTTTTTTCCAATAGTTTCTAGTATGCTGTTTCCTAATTCTGGAGTTCCACCAGAAATTCATCAAAAACCTCAAACAATTCTAAAAAGTTTTACTAACGATGAGCTACATATTAATTTCCTTTGAAATATTAGGAAGATAATGTAACACTTCTAAAAAAAAACAAATCAAATTCTTTAAAAATGAGAGGAATTAAGTCTCGTGAGCATCTCATAGTATGCAAAGTAAGTCGAATATGTCTGGAAATATCATTATTTTGTAGAGATATCATGATATATGGAAATTGGGGATAAGTGGCTCTGGTTACTTGACAGCATGCTGCCCATGGGAGCTTATATAAATGTGAATGTTATATCTGAACATTTTGAAATCAATTAAGTTATGCTGAAAAGCTAGGCAAACAATCAGAAAACTATCAATATTATACTAATATAAGGAAATTGGGGCAAAATCGTTCACTTGAACAAACTAATGACTGTTTATTGTGCTCAAATCTCTTTGTGTAAGCCCTTACGACATCTTGTCATGATAGACACCTCGAATTATACCAAAGAATCTTATTAGCTTAGTATCATACGGGCGTATCGGTAATGATGGATTTCTCTTCATCGATTTTCTCTCGTAAATAACTTGACCGGGAAATTGTTTTCGATTGTTCTGTTGTTTTAGATACTAGTCCTAGTGGTCCTCTAACGGACTACACCAAAAAGTTATCGGAACTTTCTTCGTGTTTTCCGAAATCATTCTAAGAGAAAATCGATGAAGAGAAATAAGCGCGAGAATTTCTGTCGGTTTTGATCGGTTTTTGCCCACTGTGGGTTGGTTGCTAGTTGGTTGGATGGCCGCATTTGACCTCTATAAAAAAGGGCATCGACTAGAGTGAGCAAACTCCAGTACACTTCTCAATTCAGCATACAAGATTTTGTCCGAAATCTTCAACCAGAGGCTGATTGAGGAGTCCCTCGTCGGCAAAGGCTGGTTTTCGATCAACGACAGTTTATATGTTTATTCTGCAGCAGCTTCTGGATAAATTTCGAAAGTACAACTTAATGATCCATCATCTGTTTATTTTTTTAAGGCGACATACGATTCAGTGAATAGAAACGAGTTATGGCAGATTATGATCGAACATGGTTTTCCGGCGAAGCTGATTAGACTGATCTGTGCAACGCTTGACGGATCACAATCAAGTGTACACAGCTAAAAATTTTGTAATATGAAGGCGCGTAATTTCTAACGGTAAATCATTTTTTGAACGTGCCAATGTTTTACTTTTATATGATTTGTCTGTTGGTTTGCTTATAGCGATAACTAGACCCAATTTCAAGCTGCGGCGAATAATTTGCTGTGTGGAAAAAACGTAATTTGTACTGATGTGCAGTAAAAATTATGTTATATTTTTTTTTTGATCTGTACTCCAGCATTGCCACAACGAGGATAGTGTAGCAAACCCCAGCTTTTATACGCATTTTTAGATAACGCACAGGCACACAATAAGTTGGCCGGATTCACCTTTTTGTCTTTTTTATTCCTTCTCCTTTCTACCTGCTTTCCGAGTGTCTAAAAATAGATTTCCGAGTTGCCGCAGGAGTTGCCGTCACCAACACAATCACATTTCGGTTTTGTTAGTGGCAAAAGTGCAATCGTTTAAAACAATCCATTATTTTATGTTGAAACTACCACGTCTCTGTTTGTTATAACAAACTGTCAACAATTTTGGCAAATGAAAATTTTTGTATTATCAAGCAATTGCAAAGTCAGTTTGAACAAGAAATCAGTTTGTCGCTAAAGTAAACTGAAAAATCGGTTGATTGGAAATAGAATTTAATTCTCTTCATTCAAGCTAAGGAATGAAAGCTACCATTCTCAAACCACATTGTAGTCTTCGGTTGCAACTCAGTCGCCGCGATGAGCATCCTGTGCAACATTGTGTGGATACCACTATCGAACCTCACTAAAAGCATCTCCATCCTCCTGCGCACCTACAAAGTTTACCAACAGGGTTACCGAAGTGGTTATTACCCACTGTGACGCGATAAAAAAAAAATCGCATCTCTCGAAGAACGACGAGAGTGGATATTTCCTCATCCAACGAAACAACTTTTCGCCGTCAATGTTTCCGGGAAGTATCGCCGTTTTTTCTCGTTTCCTCGTGGCTGGGATGGATTGTAGAATGTATAGCTAGGTAGCTCGTAAGCTTCTTTGAAAATGTTTCATCTTTTCCCATTCCGGCGCAGTCTGGCTGGCTGGCTGGCTGGCTGTCAGTCAGTAAGGACGGTGGGTGGGCTGGGTAGGCTTTGACTGTGGAAACTGTGGAAATTCTTCGAACGGATCACCGTCAAACACTGTCAGAATGTGTTGTATGCTCTGTTGGCAAAAACAGGGAAAAAGTTCTAACTGCTTTTCAATTAAGGGGGGTTTTTATCAGAAGTGCTCTGATATAAAGATGGCAAAAGGGTCAATGAACTGTGTTAGGCCGATTATTATAGACTTGCATGTTGTGAGAAGGTAAATGGCACGTGCCGAAAGGTCGTCCATCTTACGGTGAAATTGATTTTTTTTTTGTTCTTTGTTGTTAAGCGTCGTAATGAAATTGATGGACATTGTGGTACTTTGGCTTATAATGCTCTGAAATATCTTGAAGTAGATTGTCTGATAGATGTTATGACATTCGCTTGTAATAGACTAAAACTAACACTTGTTGAGGTTGAAACACTTCATAGAAATGATAAGCCAAACAAGGAATGGTCATGACAATTGTTTCATTGGATTAAAGCAACTCAACTCCTCCATTATTGAGTTCACAGGAAAACTTTTCCTTTGCCTCTGGCAGCATTGTCACAGACTCTGACTGGAGTTGATAAACACCACCTACTCTAACCCCGTAGCAACTTTTCTTCAAGTGTTTCTTCTGTTTTCAGTAGAAGAACCATTGCGACTCAGTAAACCCCTCCAGGCAATTGTAATGCCGGTTGCTGTTGTAGTAAAGTCCACTGCCACCCGTCCGTCGCGTCAGTACCAGAAGCTCGAAGGTTGGTGATAAACGGGAATGTCGTCCCCTCGTGAATGGGCAAACGCTCTCTTTACTACTAGGTACTGTCTGTGGGGAATAAAAAAAGAAGGATGGAGCTGGTCGATACCTCCCGACTCTAAAAGGGAAAAACTCAAGGGCAATGTATAAATAATAATACCCTGCTGTCGTGCTAATATCGAATAGAACTGAAGACCTGCTAAGCCTCATCCTCGGCTGAACTACGGGAAGTGCTAACGTGAAAAGCTGGATGTTTGGCTTAGTAAATAATAGAGAGAAATAGAGAGGAATTGAGAGAAATAGAGAGAATAATAGAGAGAAATAGAGAGTAATGCAGAGAAACAGAGAGAAATAGAGGGAAACAGAGAGAAATTGAGAGAAAAGTGAGAAATAAAGAGAAATAGTGAAAAATGATGAGAAATAGAGATAAACAGAGAGAAATAGAGAGAAATAGACAGAAATAGACAGAAATAGAGAGCAATAGAGAGAAATGGAGAGAAATAGAGAGAAACAGAGAGAAATATAAAAAAGTTGAGAGAAAAACAGAGAGAAATAGAGATAAATAGAAAGAAATAGAGAGAAATAGAGAGAAATAGAGAGAAATAGAGAGAAATAGAGAGAAATAGAGAGAAATAGTGAGAAATAGAGATGAACAGAGAGAGGTAGAAAGAAATAGACTAAAATAGAGAGACATAGACAGAAATAGGGAGAAATACACAGAAATAGAGAGAAATAAAATGAAATAGGGAGAAATAGTGAGAAATAAAGAGAAACAGAGAAATAGAGAGAAACGTAGATAAATAGAAAATAATAGAAATAGAGCGATATAGAGAGGAATTGAGAGAAATAGAGAGAAATAGATAGAAATAGTGGGATATAGAGAGAATCAGAGAAAAACAGAAAAAAATTGAGATTTTTTGATGCTCTCTATGGAAAGTTGCAGTTTGTTGATTTTTTTATAAGAGATAAAAAGTTGCCTATCCCAAACATTTTGGCCACCCCCTGTAGATAGATTGATAGCTAGATAGATAGATAGATAGCTCGATAGCTAGACAGCTAGATAGCTAGATAGCTAGATAACTAGATAGCTAGATAGCTACATAGTTAGATAGCTAAATAGCTAGATAGCTAGATAGCTAGATAGATAGATAGCTAGATAGCTAGATAGCTAGATAGCTAGATAGCTAGATAGCTAGATAGCTAGATAGCTAGATAGCTAGATAGCTAGATAGCTAGATAGGTAGATATGTTGCTAGATAGCTAGATAGCTAGATATGTAGCTAGATAGCTAGATAGCTAGATATGTAGCTAGATAGCTAGATAGCTAGATATGTAGCCAGATATGTAGCTAGATAGCTAGATAGCTAGATAGCTAGATATGTAGCTAGATAACTAGATAGCTAGATATGTAGCTAGATAGCTAGATAGATAGATAGCTCGATATGTAGCTAGATAGTTAGATAGCTAGATAGCTAGATGTGTAGCTAGATAGCTATATAGCTAGTTAGATACCACAACTGCGCCGGCCACGTCCTGGCAACCATCAGGGACTTATTATTTTTCGTATACATCCCCGCATCCTTCCCTGCTCTGCAAAATGTGCGTGCTAGACGGGAAGACGACGGCACGTTCAAATTTCGTCAGCTAAGTACAGAATTGTACGACGTCGACGTCTACCATTGAATTTTAGCACAAATCCGGCATCGATTGGCACATCGTACCACACCGGCGGGACCAACTTACCCAACTGCGGAGCGGAGTGAGTCGAAACTTTGGAGGATTCCACACCCGCCCGCAAGGTTGCAACCATTCATTTGCAAAAATTTACATTCATTTGCTATTATCTCAGTTCAGAAGCATGCTATCGAAAAACAATGTATGGATGAATTTAACCTTGTAGTTTTATCTGAAAGTTTGCCGAATAACATTGGGGTCGCAAACGTATACCAAAGTCGTGAGCGAGCTGTGAAGGCAACTCTCCACGCGGTGAATATAAATTTCATTCACGCTGTGGAGAGTTGCCTTCACAGCTCGCTCACGACTTTGGTATACGTTTGCAACCAAAATGTTATTCGGCAAACTTTCAGATAAAACTACAAAGTTAAATTCATCCATACATTGTTTTTCGATAGCATGCTTCTGAACTGAGATAATAGCAAATGAATTATTATGTTTATTTTTTAACTTCTGATTTTGAAAGAGGGAAAAGCCCCTTTGAGTGATTTCCTTACATTACGAAATCGTTCTCAAAAAGGCATAAAACCTCTTTTTCTTTTCAAAAAAAAACAGTAATTACAAAATAACGAAAACTTAATATTAAAGGCTCATCCGGAATTGTTCCATGCCAGAGCCGACGACATCCAATGGGCCACTACACGTATGGAAATCAGGGGTCAAATACTTGATCGGAATCATCGGAATCGTATCCTAGGGAAGTGGTTTCTAAAAATAAAAAGGAAAAACAAAGCAGCGAGCATCAAATTTGACAAGAAATTTCATTTAAATATTGATATACTATTTTTAAGATGGGCAGAAATTTAATGGCCAAAATATCTCGAACAGACACAGGAATATCATTGCTCAAGCAAACCATTCTATCCATAAGTTTTTGTCTAGGTAATTTATAACGAGGACATTCAAAAACAATATGATCTATATCTTCATATGATTTATCACATGCACAAAGATTAGAATCTATTATATTCATACGATACAAATAATCATTACAAATATAATGATTAGACATTAATCTTGAAATAGAACAAACAAAATTACGTCCAACATCCAAGTTTGTAAACCAAGGATGATTCTTAATTCTTGGACAAATGGAATAACAATATCGTCCTTGTTCACTTTCATTCCAAGAAATTTGCCAATTGTTCAATGAATATTTCTTCAGTTTGGGGAAATATTCATAGGAAAAAATATCACGATTATAAATTATTCCACGAAAAACACCTAATTTTGCCAAATAATCGGCTTGTTCATTGCCAAAAATACTACAATGAGCTGGAACCCAAACAAATTTTATAAAATAACCTCGAGAATTTAAATCATGTAGTAACCCTCTGATTGACAAAATTATATGGTTAGTTTTGAAATGAAAGTTTATTGAATTTAGAGCCAAAAGACAACTCAAACTGTCAGAACACACCATGTATATGCTAGGTGTACAATTTTTAATCAAATTACATGTAAAATATAGAGCAATTAATTCAGCTGTGAAATTGGAACATGGGGATTTTAATTTATAAAAATGGACCAAATGCAAATTAAACACTCCAAACCCTGCAACACCGTCAATCATGGAACCATCTGTATAATAAATTTTATCATTTTCAATCCCAATTAATTTTCGTTTAAATAACAAATTGGCAAATCGAGGATAATCCTGATGAGGAATGTGTTTCAACTCTTCAAGTAATGATAAGTCAATACAAGGACGATATGAATGGACACTCATACTATATTCATGAAAACCGGGGGAAGAATTTTGAACAACATTTTCTGTAGAACAGAAAATAAAAGAACTTAAAAGTTTGCTAGAAGGATTGATTTCATTGAGTGTTTTTAATAAATCGATTAGTGGATGACTAATTGAAAAACAATGGATCAAAAATTTACTATTTAATTCATGAAAACGATTTTTGAGTGGAACAACACCAGCTAAAACTTCTACGGATTTTGTATGAGTAGAATTCAACAGTTTTAAGCAGATTCTTAAACTTCGAAACTGAATTTTTTCAAGTTTGGAAAAATGTGTTTGTACAGCACATCCAAAAGCGAAACAACCATATTCCATAACAGAACGAATGGTTGTTTTATAAAGAGTTATCATATCAGTAGGATGAGCACCCCACCATGTTCCAGTGATTGTGCGAAGAAAATTTATTCTTCTCGAACAAATTTTTTGAATATATTCAATATGTTTATTCCACTTCAATTTTGAATCAAACCAAATGCCAAGATATTTATATTCAAATACTTGTTCAATTTGATTATAATTCAAATATAAATCAATACCTACTGGGGTATGTTTACGAGAAAATATTATGAATTTGGTTTTTTGAGCAGAAAAACTGAAACCATTATTATGCGCCCAGGTATTTATATTATCCAAAGAATTTTGCATAAAATGACGAAGAATTTCTCTATTTTTTCCACTAATAGAAATTACATTATCATCAGCAAACTGAATCAAATAACATCCATTTGGAATAATGGAAATCATGTCCCTTGTAAATAAATTGTACAAAAATGGACTTAAACAGGAACCCTGAGGAAGTCCAAAATAGCTATAACGTATCATTTTTGTAGATCCGTTATGGAAAAAGTGCATAATTTTGAAAGAAAACAAATTACACAGGAAATTCGAAATAATAAATGGTATTTTACAATCATTCATTTTCTCAAATAATAAATCTATCAAAACGGAATCATATGCACCAGACACATCGAGGAATGTAGAAACAACATCTAGTTTCTTATTGAACGCTAGTGCAATATGAGAGCTTAAAAGAGCAATACAGTCCCGAGTCCCACGACCTTTCCTAAATCCATATTGGGATGATGCAAAAATATTATTTTTTTCAGCCCATAGTTCAAGGCGGTTTAAAATCATTCTTTCCATTAATTTTCGAAGACATGATAATAAACTAATAGGTCTCCTACTATCTGCTGATGATGGATTTTTGTCAGGTTTTAGAATACTTATTACTTTAATAGACCGCCATTCAGAAGGAATAGTATTCTGAAATAGAAATGAATTATATAAAGAAAGTAAATGCATCTTCCCATCAAGTGGTAAATTTTTTAAAACAATAAATTTTATGTTGTCAATACCTGGTGCAGTATTTTTGGTAATAGATAGGGCCAAATCCAATTCCTCGATGGAAAATTTGTCACAAAGATCCGGATAATAGTTATAACATTGATATTTTTTGAACGAAATGGAGGTAGGGACAAAATCAGGACAAATTTTAGAACCAAAATGTTCAATCCAATCTTCCGAATACTCCAATACAGGCGATGGAGGATTACTGAAATTCCTCAAATTTCTGGCAACAGACCATAATTGAGACAAAGATGTCTGCGAATCAAGATTTTGAACAAAATTTTTCCAATAGTTTCTTTTTTTGAATTTACAAACTCGGGTAAATTGAGCTTCAGTTTTACAATAAAAAAGATAATGGTCTCTAGATCCAGAATGTCTAAATTTTTTGAAAGCATTTGATTTATTTTTTAGAGCAATTGTACAATCATGATCCCACCAAAAAGAAGGATGTTTACTTTTGGAAGAACCTGGAGATAGTTTTTTTGTTTGGGATTTGTACAAACATTGAATTAATAATTTTGAAAAATAATCATAATTTTGAATAGAAGAAAGCGATGCATCAAAACCAATTAAAGCAGAAGAGACTAAATCAGAAAATTTGACCCAATCAACATTTTTTGTTAAATCGAAAACACAAGGTTCTTGGACAAATTTATCACGAACCGGATTCTCCATGGAAATTATAATAGGTAAATGATCGCTACCGTTTGGATCATTTACAATTTTCCAAGAAGATTTCAAAGATAAATTATTTGAATAAACAGATAAATCAATACACGAATGATGTGCAGGAGGAACAGCAATCCTCGTGAAAGACCCATCATTGAGAATGTTTAAATTTAATTCATCAATTAAATTCAAAATCAATGATCCTCTGCCATCAGTAAAATCACTGCCCCAAGCTAAATTATGAGCATTCAAATCACCTAGAATATAAAAAGGTGAAGGAACATTATTCAAAATTGTTTTTAAATCTGACAATGAAAATCTTGCTTGGGGAGGAATATATATGCAAACAATAGAAAATTCCAAACCATTATATTTTACAGAAATAGGAATATATTCAATTTGTGAAACAAATGAAAAGTCTAAATATTTAAATTCAATGTTTTCTCGAATACCAATCATTACACCTCCATATGAAACATTCCGGAACAACAACCCTGCAAAGCTGGTGTTTGCAACTGATCCGGTTGGCACAAGAAGGCGTGGAGCGCAGAGAGCACGATGGGCGGACCAGGTGGAACGTGACTTGGCGAGCATTGGGCGCGACCGAGGATGGAGAGCGGCAGCCACGAACCGTATATTATGGAGAAATATTGTTGATTCAGTTTTATCTTGAATTTGATGTAATACTAAATAAATGAATGAATGAAACATTCCGATCCTTTCGAATTATATTGAAAGATGGAATACGAAAATTTTTTGCATTCACTAGCCACGTTTCATTTAAACAAAAAATATCAATGTCGCAATTTGTTATCAATGCTTTGAGTCTGTCGATTTTTGGAATAATACTTCGACAGTTCCATTGAAGAATATTCAAGCCCTTATTTTTGAATACAGCCATTACGAACAAAACAGAGAACTAATGAGGGGTCCAAAAGAATTCAATTTTTCAAGAAGAGTAGCCAAAAAAGGTAAAATGTTTTTAATCAATTTCTTCCAAAAATCATTTAATCCCAAAAAATCTACCAAATCGCCCAAGATACTTAAAATAGAACTATTTTCATTACTATTTCCATTGTCTTGAGATGTCTCATTAGTATTTTGATTATCTTTACTTTCAGAAAAATTAAAACTACTTTTCTGAAAACCAGGAATGTTACGAGGAGAATTGGAATTATTTATGGGGGGAAAATTTTTATCATAAGATGTTGAAGGCTGAGGATTTAAAGTGGGGTTATTGTTATTAGATGTTTTACTATTCCTTTTTCTTTTTATAGGTGGTTTGTAAACAAAAACATTTTGATTAGCATTCAAGTCCTCAGAATCAACAGCATGAGATAATGGTTCAAAAACATTATCAGAAGTAAAATTGTCAGTAGATTTGACAATTTGAGAATAAGAAAATTTGTTTTTATTTTTTATTTTCAAATTGAATTGTTTCTGGTGATCAATATATACTGAACATTCCTTCAGAAGATTGTATTTTTTACCACAATGAATACAAACATCAGAATGTTTCTCACATTCCAATGAAGAATGCATACCACCACATTTGGAACATTTTGCTTTATTAGAGCAAAACTGCGATGTGTGTCCAAAAAGAAGACAACGATCACAGTGCATAATTTTTGGATAAAAAAGCCTAACATCAAATTCAACATTATTAACTACAACAAAATCAGGAAGCACAGTTCCTTCAAATGTGATTTTGATGCAGTTTGAATGTTTATATGAGGATTCTTTATCAGTGAAAATAAGTTTAGATAAACGAACGCAATCTAAAATTTTCACTGGAGAAATTGCTTTATTTTTGAATACTCCAGAACCACGATTCAAAATATCATCGCATTTCAGAGATTCGTCATAAATTATTCCATTTATTTCACACGAGTCGCATGGAGCATAAACTCGATATGAGTTGTGAAACAATTTGGACTCCAACAATGCATTGGCATCATCACGAGATCCAAAAACAATCCTCAATTTGTCAAGTGAAATCTTCTTGATTTCCTTGACAGATTTGTAAATTTTATAAACTTCCGAAGCAATTAAAAGCACATTAATAGGCTTTTCTTTTTTGCGGAAAAATACCACAAAAGGACCCAAATATGTGGATGGATAAGTTTTAATACGAAAAGGTTTAGTTTTAGCAGCAGTTTCATCAGAAACTGCAGGAGATACATCCCCGTCAGTCTCCATGATGGAAAAATGACGGGGATTACTTCAAATTATGCAATATCAAAATATCTAAACCAATGATGCAAATGATCACCTCACTAGTGCTCATCACAACTCATCAACTGTATATTTATCGCGTGCGATTGAACTGTGCACTGATCAGCGATGACCAGCAGCAAAGAGGTGGCAAAACGAACATGATGTAAATCACAAACGATTTTGCACACATCTGACTGGGCCGTCACACGCTCGCCCGAACAGCCGAACCATACCGAATATGTTGGTTTGCGAAGCTGCGGCATGAACGCTCGACACGCACACAGAAGCAACATTCGCATGTACCGATACCATACTAATAAAGATTCCAGCCAACGATGCTTCGCGATAAGCTGTCGAAAAGCATCGAAAGCGATGAAAAGAGATGCTTGGCTAGAACGCAACGGCTCAACAGTGAAAAGGAAGAGTCAACTATGCTGATCAGTGTTGAGTCCGTACGTGTGCTACTCGTATGGGAGGTTGATTGAATAAAGCGAGGATGGGTGAAAACGTATTCGTTGTCGAAAGCAAATCGCATCATTTCGCGAATGTTTTCATCAAATAGCAAGCTTGATCTAAACTACTAAATTGAACAATAAAAAGAAAAGTAATACTTAACAAACACCAATCAACTTCAGAAACAACGAAAAATGCTTGAACTTCAAAACAGGTAAACGGAACGCCTGGCTGCACCAACGCCAACTTGAAACTGCACAGGAAATTCCTCTGCTGCTCTTCAAACTGACTTCCGTTTGTAAGGTCTTCTCCAAATAACGAAACTTCAGGAAAAACTCAAACCGAACGCCAAGGAGCTACCACAACGTCAACGTCCAACGATGACCAACGTTCAAACTCCAAAAATACCAAAAAAGGCTTGAATCTTGACAAATAAAACTGTTCTCCGGTTGACTCCAACTGTTGTTTCGACAATACAGCATCCAAAACCTCGCCATAGCAAACCAATACTTCGAAATGAAAATCCACCTGCAAAACAGAAAAAAACTTGACAGCACAGAAAAAAAGACCTGTAACCCGGTCAAGGCCTACTTACCGAAGATCAATAGCAAATGAATGTAAATTTTTGCAAATGAATGGTCGCAACCTTGCCCGCCCGGCCACCAGACACGGATTGACACGGAAAGTCTATCCCGCCGCCCCGAATCCAAGCATGATTGTGGGGCTTTGCGGTAACTTCTAGGAGGAGAAAGATTATATGCTGGCATTGCACTGACTGCTGTGTGTACTCTGTTCGGAGTAAAATGTTTTATGAATTGAGTCTCATCCCTTGTGTTGCTGGTTTCCACCGCACCGACGGGAGTAAGGGATTGCAGCATAAGTTGAAGTTGGCATTTCAAACGAAGCAGACTAGCATGCGGATTGCGGAAGCGGAAGCAAAAGTTTTCCTGGCGATCAAAGCTGGAAAATCGAATTGATAAAAGTTTGATTGGAGCGGTCGGAATAGAAGTTAGCACGCGGATAAAAATAGCATTCGAGGGGTCGTCCGTTAATTAAATCACAAGCATGCTTCATCATTTTCGAAAATTGAAAAGCTAATTTTTTTTCACGACGAGAGCCCAAACTTGGCAAACCACTTCTTCAAAATACCTCCAAAGTTACCTATCAATGAAATACCGAACGTCATCAGTGGATGATCTCCTAGCGCTTTGATAATTAGAACGATGTGGCTGTTTCTTACCAACCTCGGTCACGTCTCACCCTCATTAGATCAGCTTTAGTCTTCTTCCTACGTGCTATCTGAAGTAGCTGCTGAATCAATCAAACACCATTCGTGCGGGGTTCAGCAAATGTGAAGTCAGTGTTTTAGAAGGTGTTTTACAATGTTGTACTCTTATTTAACTACCTACCTGCAAGCTGGAGCAGGAGGATCTCATTTGGTTTCCTTTACAAAAAGGGACACATACTGGGATGCACCAATCACCGAGGAATAACACTCCTCAACACGTCGTTGTTTACCAGTTCGAGACCGTGGCGGGACCAGCGTTGCCAACCTTCTAGATTCACTTGGATTTTCAAGATCTTTGAGGACTCATTTTACAAATATCTGGACGATTCAGAAAATCCAGCTTTTGAAAAGTTTCGCCCGGAATTTGTAAGGTTTTCCACATGATCCAGACTTTTTCAGTTTAAACTTCCCAATTCATTCACATGTTTCAAAATTAACCTGGTGCCCCTGTGGGGAAGTGCTGCGTCGGTGAATACAAAGTCTGTTTACGTGAGTGTCGATTAACTCTCTGATAAATCCTAGATACCTTTATTCGGAGAGTACAACTTGCGGACTCTCCTGCTGTTTATTGTTTTCAAAGCGGGCCGCTGGATTCAGTGAAAAGAAGCTAGTTATGGGAGATAATAATAGAACACGGTTTTCCGACCAAACTGGTTAGGCTGAAACGTGCAACGAAACGTTTACGGGCTGCGGATGTGCTTTCGACGACATTATCCACCTTAAATGAATTGAAGCACACGGAAAGATCGATGTACACAGAGCAGCGATCGAAAAGACAAAAGATTTCATGCAAACTTGTGTGAAATTTCACGCAAATTTGTGTAACACCGGATCAGCACATTTTTTGTGCTGATCCAGTCGTACGCAAATATGAGTAAAAAATCCTTTGTGTTTTCGCAAGTTACTCATTCGCTGTGTACTTTCGTTTAAGGGTGCAGGGTGATGCGCTGCCGATGCTCAATATTGCTCTTGAAGAAACCATCAGAACAGGTGGCGTTCACAGAAGCGGTATTATCGTCAAACAATCGCACATAGTCCTACGTTTTGTGGCCAATATCGATATCTTCGAGATGTGCGACGAATTCATAGAAAATGCGACATTGGGTTTTGCGGCTAAACTATTAATTACATCCTTTCGGTGTCTTCGGAAGAGATGCATAATTTTGTAAGTACCTTTTAAAGGTGTTATTTTTTTGGGTATACATCAAGATACAAATTTGTGGCTAAAATCATGGAAACATTTTAGATGAAGTCTCCAAAACAAAGTTATGTGCAACATCAGAATTGTAATACCATCTTAAAAAGTATTTTTTTCTGCGTAACCTTTTCTGTTTCAATTTTTCCGATTTTACAATGTTCAGTTAAATTTTAGAATGCCTAGAAACACTGTGGATCCTTCAGAATTTCCCTTTGACACCATTGAGCTCCCTGACATGTACTTAAACGTCTTAAAACCCATCGAACACTCGGAAAAAATCCACTAAGTCCAAGTCGACACCCCAATAAATATGCATTTTCCTCTACTGAAGCCCCCTGAAAGACAATGAAATGCACTGAAACGCCCCATGAAACTATGTTCGGTCAAGCAATTACCCAAGTAACCACGAAGCCGTATAAGTGCACCAATTTTGCCATATATTGATAATTAAAATTGTGAATATAATGCTGCATTACTTTAAACACCTCATTAAAGTAATATTAAAGTCGAAAAGGGCCCCACTAAAATCCAATTAGTGCCACATATTGCAGCACGCTGACAGCCATTGCTAAAGTAACATAAATGCATGTGCTGTACATTTGCATTTGCACATGCTTGATACGTGCAACTAGAAAAACCAAAACAAAAATCTATTTTTAGCACCGGTTTCGTTATCGACGGTACTGATGCCCACGTGAATGTTTTGACCATTATTTTTTGTCGCCGGGTCGGGAGTCGAACCAGAAGTGTTGAAGACCGCTAGATGAGTTCCATACGCGCTGGTGCCTTGGACCGTCTCTGCTGCAGTGATAACAACAGATATTTCAATTACTTAAAGGAAACTGTTCTTCTGTCTCAATCATTGCAGTAGAGGGCAAAACGACTATGTCATATGTAATAGAATACAGTAATTTATCACAATCTGATAAATTACTGATAAATACATAATGCATTTTCGAAGATATTTAATCAATATAAGAAAATGAAAAGCACGATTAAAACACCCTTCGCATACTGCTCATATGCCAATTGTGGTTTCCATCATTATTGGCATGTGATAGCAGCCTACAGAAAAGAGAAAAGGTCATCTTTAAAAAGGTTTTGCTGTCGTCGATCGGTGGCTCAAACGGGGATTAAGTTGGCTGGGAGTCTAACCAGAAACGTTGAAGACCGCTTGAGTTGACCGTAAAGATGTTCAATCTTCTTGATTTCATTTGTTTACCATTAGAGTCAAGCTTTTATAATTGTATTGTTAGAGCAAACTTTGCTAGTTTGTGCATTGCATTTGTTCAGATTTTGCAGTGTTGAATTCTTGAAGTATCTTATATCACCATTTAATGAACCCTAATGTAAAGAAAAATGCAATGCATCATTACATTGATAATGCCAATCTAAAGGATTATTGCATGACAAGTGTGGAATTACTGCATTTCGCATTGCAAAGGTTGATATTCAGTCTAATTCGTGCAATGATATAATGCTTGTGGTTACTTGGGTAGTTCAATAACTGTTTAAAGACTTCAAGAACTCAAGCGTAACAAGCGTAACTAGTGATCTTTCACTGTATTACGGATAAGGTTTTTTCTCTCCTCCTGATACCCACCAGAAACCCCCTTCCGAAAAAGCATTTTTAGTCTGATAGACAATAATAGCTTTTTGGAACAATCATAAAACAAAAATAAAAGGTAAATCCTTATTATGATGGTTTCTCATAACCTTTACAAGACTAATTGGCCATCAAAATGTAACTTGAATTGAGACACTCGGAACCTATGAAAACGCCTGAAAACGCATTGAACCTCCTGAAAAACCTCATTGCGACCAAACCTGACACTCCTATAATTATTCATTTAACTCTACTGAAGCCCCCTGAAGGACAATGAAATGCATTGAAATGTCATAAAACCCTCAGAAAACCCCCTGAGGCCTCCGTAGACATCTCTTTAATTCTACCTGAGCCCGTAGATGTCCTTCCGACATCAGCTGGAACGGAGTGAAACGTCTTAAAAAGGCCCCTTTGGGACCCCCGTAGACTTCCTGAATTAAGCCCCCAAAAACTTTTCTTGAACTCTACTATGTACTTGATGCACTACAATTCGTAGAGGTGAGTCCACGCCGAGTGAAGCATTCGCCTCGATCCTGGACAAATTTCTTTCAGTCGCCCTAAACGTTAAGAGTTCATCATCAACTGTCAAAAAGCCAACGTGTGCGCGGCCTTCCACGAAGCAGACGACCCCTTCCTGGTTATCTATTGATTATGGTTTAAGCTTCCGTCGGCATACGAGTTACGTGCCCAACCTACCGCAGCCTGCCGTGTTATATCAATCTTTAATTTTACTGCCCCCTAAAACGTCCCGAAATCCACGCCTTGATACTCCTCAGAAATAGGACACTGGCACTTCCCTGGAACTTCCCTGACACTCCTGTAGACTTCTCCTAAACAGCAATAAAGCCCCCTGAAACCTCTCTTCACGCCTTGAAACCGTTCAGAACTCCCGTAAACTTCCCTCCAAATCTACTGAAGCTGCCTGAGCATCCTCGATAGCCTCAGAAATCCTCCGATACGCCCTGAAGTGTCTTGAATAATTCCTGAATCTCATCAAAAGCCTCCTGGATCTCTCCTGGAAGACCTTAAAGGTTGCTGATACCCCCAGGATCCTCTCTGAAGCCACTGAATACGCCTATACGTATGACATATACAAACAATTGGCAAGTATAACGAAGGTCGATTCCAGAGGCACGTTCTTTCTCCATTTGAGAAATTCGGGCCATCGCACATTGGAGTAAATCATATCAAAACCTGATCATAAGTGAAAAAACTCAAAATGCAGTAATTGGGGTTTCCGTTGTGTTTTTGCCAAGTGTAGTTATCTTGTAATCGTTTGACAGCTAAGCAGTGTCCAAATGTTTTGTTTACGCTTACCAGAAGAGGTTTAATAAAGCTGAATGTTAGCCGTTTTCTTTGATATAATTCACAGCGCGTGCAAGTTTTGACCGTACAAAGTGAATGAAATTGTTAGTCTATCAAATCAACGATGCAGTTTGTTAAAGAAGGTTAATGTGGTTATTCTGTTAATTTGAACCCCAAATAAATTAACGTTAAGTTTACATACAATATATGAAAATATTTAAAAAAAAATATTTGATGGAATCCTTTACCGTACATTCAAAAAGATATAAGTTGATTTTCCGGCTGTTTCCGGGAAATCTGCTTTTAGTGTATGATAAAACTATTGTTCCTCATTCAAATGCAAAAAGAAAGCCTTCCGGATGTTTCCGATTTCAAAAGTTGCAACACTTTGAAAAAATCGTGATAATTATAATATTTGCTCAAAAACACTATTTCGGCCTCTGAACGTATTTTTGCTGAAAACTAGAATTCAACAGCTTTCAAGCAAAAAAAAAAGAAGTTTAAAATCGGTCAACTGATTCTAAGGCTGTGATTTTTTGAAAATTTTTAGTTTCGAATAATCTTGATTTTTACAATCATAAAATTGGTCACCCTAATGATGAAACACCCTAATGATGAAATAAAAAATACGGTTCTAATTATTTTCGATAAACTACAAAACCACCAAGTATCACTATGTTCGGAGACACACTATATCAATTTTCTATGGAATGGTGGTATTATTATTTAAAAAAATCTTGTTGAAGTCGGTTAGATTGGTTGTTTCTCACTGCTAGATGAATTTATTGTTATGAAATTCATTGAAAACTATGAAATACGTTTCATTACTAATTTGGGTTGTATTCGGGTTGCGAAAATACGTCAAAATAATTTTGATCAGTTTTGATGTACTAGGTGCTCCACTGTGCATCGCCATGAACACAATCCTATTCATCATCTACCTACCCGAGGGAAAGGGAAAGGAATTTGGGATGGGATGGGGAAAATGGCAGGTCACTAAGGGAAAATATTCTTTTGCATATTGAGAGCCACGAATGATCATTGATAAATTGTCAAATGATCTATTGATGATTTTTAAATTATTAATGGAAGCATACCAGGAAACCATAAATCAGTCATTTGGATTCATGAAAAAATGAAAATTGAGCCCTTCTTTTCATAAAATTTAGCAAAACAAATTCCAAAATTTCATAAACCGCAGCATGAAATGGCTGAAACGATCCATGAATGATCATTAAAAAGTAGGAAACAATCTATACAATATAAATAATTATCTATTGAAAATTGAAAAACGAGCTTGAGCTGAGCTTTTTTGAATATCCGTAGATGCTACTCCAGTATCGCCAGACCAGCTACACTCACACAAGGAACCAATGAGATATCTGCCGGGGACTAGCAGGCATCTTCAGTGTGTGAGCGTTGGCGATCTTCTATTTTAGGTGACAATGGCGCCTGCCACGTCAAGTTGCAGGTCAATGTGGGGAAGAGGAAGGAAGTGATGATTGCAATCGTTTGTATCCACATCAGACCGAATATACCTCTACGTCTGCACAAACTCATGCGGAATCGGAGTATTTGGTGGGATATGGTTGGCACATTGGTTCACACATTGGTGCGTGGGGGCCAGGCGTCAGGTGAAAGATTAGTGCGATTATTAATATGAAGCTAAAGCGGTACAGTTCGCTTGATTGCATAACTCGTAGGCGTTATCTGATAGATTGACACTGTGCTGTGATAGTTGGAAGGAAGGGAAACGGCTTTTCAACCGTTTCTGGTTCTACCGATCACTATGAACATATGAATATACATGAGCTGTATATGTAGAGAGGAAAGTATACAGAAAGTAGATAGGAAGATACAAAGTAGAAGGAAAGGAACGGGCCAGGGATTGAACCCAGGACCTTCTGTATATGAATCTGAAGCGATAGCCACTAGACCACCAAGCCCGTTTTTATTGAAAATTGAAAAACGATTTTACGAAAACAAGGGACCACTCGATAATTTTTCAAGATAAACGAACTGTTTTATCGTTTTCTGGAATATTGAAAAGATTTCAATAGATAAGTTGTCCATTGTACATGAATCGCTTTATAAGTTTAACGGCGCAAACATTGGGCTGCCCGTAACTTATTCATAAGCGTATCCCAATGGGTTTAAACAGTGCTCTGAAAAGGGCACTGTAATAGGCGTAAAGAGAGTCTATAACTCTTTACCACAGCGGGCTAACCCTCGCCCAACCCCGCCTTTAGATGGGGTATAGTTTGAGCATTTTCGTAACTTTTATTTCCAGGACAATTGGCTTCTTTAGCGGTGTTGAGATAATTTCATGTTCTGAATCTGCATGCCAAACTGAGCCGAAATCCAAATTTTCATTAATTTTGGTGCACGGGAACCTATTAAAAATTCAGTTTGACCCCTCGTCGAATTTTGTATTGGGCGGAGCTGTCAAACAGTTGCCCAGCTGTCAAAAAGTGATTTGAAAAAATCTCTTTGAAATTGATTTTAGGTATCAAATTAAAGTTCTAATATCTAATAAAATATAATCTTAAAAAAATCATAGTGGCTCAGAAAAAGGTGCTCTTTTGAATAAAATAAAAAAATAATACATTTTTCTTAATTTAAAAACCCAATTATATTTTTGACTGATATCTAGGACTGCTCTGTATTTTTGAAAATAGTTTTTTGGGGTTATTCAAAGCGTACACTGAAATAAATTTTGCTGTGGAAACTCAACCGACATCAATTTCCAGTTAATTCCACTAAAACACTGTCAATTTAACTAGCAGTGCAGTAAATTTTACCAAACATAATCTTAATTTAACAGCTGGGCATTGTATTTTCAACCATACTGTGTTGTAAGATGCGAGTCCAGGAAAAAAAATAAAATGTTTTGTTGATGAGTCGACTACGCTTTTAGTCAAATTTACTGCAATTTACTGTAATTTCCACAACCAAATTTATTGCAGTGTATTTGCATTAGAAAAATCATTGAAAAATTGATGCTTTAGTCATTTTTCAGAAATATACAAATTTTGCATTTAATCACTTCAATAACCATATTTTTTCATAAATCGTTCTATTATAACATTTTAGAAGAGTCGAACATACTCTGAAATTATGCTCCTTACAATTTCACGGAAAATAAAATTGTGCATGAAAAACAAAAAAAAATATTTCAACAATAATCATAAAATCTCAAAATGTTTTCGTCTCAAAAAATCCGTATCTCAAATAGGCTCGAGGAAAAATATAAATGGGAGGAGATGTTCAAACATAAAAATAAGAAAAATCAAAAACCAACATTCACAAAATCGTGAATTAAAACGAATCATCTTTCAAATCATGTTTAAATCGATTTTAGATGACGAAATTATATTTTGGCCAAAATAAGAAAAAATGGGTATTAGAGGGTTAAGGTCAACGGAATAGCCTGAAGATTCAGGTTTCTGAAGCCAGTTTCGCTTAATAAGAAATAGGAGGAACTCTTGAATAAATAGCTAGAGTTATTTCTTGAGAAATCCTTGAAGGAAACCTGGAAGAATCCCCTGACGTAATCCTGAAAGGCATCTCTAAAGGAATCCCTAAAGGCATCCATGAGATAGTTCCTGTAGTAGTCTTTGAAATAATTCCGAGAAGTTTCCATTGCAAAATCCTCGGCTGGGTCATCCTTGGAGGAAACCCGAGAGAAATCCCTGCAGCTGTCTCGGGAGGAATCCCTGAAGAAATTCAAGAGTAATCCAGGGAGGAAGCATGAGGTACATCTCGTTCTCGGGAGGTATCCTAGGGGAAAAGCTTCTAATAATTCTGGGTAGAATCTCTGGAGGAATGCCTAGAGAAATCTATTGAAAAATGTCGTAATTAGAAAGCACAAAATGTTGCTTATTTATGAATTGAGAGATACGTTTGTGAAAAAATCGCTTTCTGGTGGGATTCGAACCCATGACTTTGTATTCGTTAGACCGACGCTTTAACCAACCGAAAGATTGATTTGTGGAAAAATGATTAATCATGGTGTGGGATCGGCGTAAGTTTGGCTTTCTATTCCGCAGAATCGTTATCTGTTCTGTGGCTTAGATGGTTGAAGCGCCGATCTAGCGAATACGGATTCGTGTGTTCGAATTCCACCAGAACGCGATTTTTTCAGAAAGTTATCTCTTAATTTGTCAATCTGGTAAATGCCAAAAAGGGGCAACATATCTCACTTTATGTAAACCGGCCGATCGAATCGATCCCATAATGAAGTAAATTTTCCGACAAACGGTTTTTTTTCTGAGTTGAATGGACCCATGGAAGAATTCATCTTTAATAGTCGAAATATGGCTATTTGGAACGTCCGCAGGAGGGACGAGGATCGGCCAAGTGGAAAGACCTACCTGTATATATTCTTCTTCTTCGTAACGAAACGTTCCCAGCGTGGAGCCTGCTTCTCAGCTTAGTGATCTATGAGCACTTCCACTGTTATCAACTGAGACATTCTTCTGCACGAAAACACACTATCCGGATAGAGGTGAAATACTGACGATCAAAATGTGATATTGGTTTGATTGATATAAGAGATAAAAGATATAAAATAATACCTAAAATATGTTCCCGGAACATCTGTACAATATCAAAATTTGATATTTTAAAATCAAATTTAAAATCGCTGCTATTAATTAGATCTTATAAGATCTGAAAATGATGATGATGTTCCAGGAGTAAATTTTTGATATTATGTTTAGATCTTTTATGATAAAAGATCTAAACATAATGAAAGTTTTATCTCTTATATCAATCAAACTAATATCACTTTTTGATCTAAATATCAGCATATGATATTATTGAGCTCTTTTCCTCTAATCGGGTATGCTGCCCAAGGACGTCAGCATGGACATGCTGAATCTCTACTACGAAAAGTTCCTAGACTGACCGGGAATCGGAGCCGTTATCCTCAGCATGGCATGCTGAATACCCACGCCTTTACAGCTGTGGCTATATAGCCACATGCAGTGGTTTGTCCATTACCTACCAAAATAGGACGAAGTTTGTTTTATTTGTTTTAACAAGATTTTTCACCCAGGGCATGTTCATCTCGGTACCCACGGCTTTAAGGACCTTTCATAAACCACGTCCATCTCAGACAACCTAACCGCACCTCCCACCCTTCCCTCGTAGATGTTTATACAAAGCTCGTTTTAAAATCTTTCACGTTTTTCTCAATATGTAGGGCCTAGTATTATTTTATAAATAGAAATATCTGAGAAATCGACAGCTGATTTAGCTTCCAGGAACATTTCGAACGAAGTAGCTTAATGAATTGACGATAACAAACTACTCCCACTCTTCTGTTTGAATAACTTGCTTGATTCAACCAAAGTCAAAACTTTTCCCTACCCAAGTCCAATTATTTCAACCAACTCCCGGAGGCTGTGATTAACACGTCAATCCTTTGTTAATTGTTACTCATTCACTCATTCACCACCATGACTATGTGTAGGTATACGAAACTGTATGAAGCTATCTAGCATAAAGGCTATAACTTTCATCTTTTCCCTTACTGCTGCTTGTACGAAGGAGTAGCAATGCAGTGCAGTCAAAGGAATGGAAGCAAGCCAATATTTGCATTCCAAGCATCATCATTTTCTCCGCTACTCTTCTGGAGGGCAAATGCAGCATCTTAAACCTGGTGGCTGGTGGTGCTACCTAGATGTATTTATCGTCCCCGCCTCCGGCAGTGCCTTTCCCGGAATGCAATCCTCCTGAACACTGCTCGCTCTGACTGGATTCCTACGACAACGAAGGGGAAGCTCAAGTGTATACTTATCAGCGTGGCAATCCAACAAAGAGAAAATAGGGGAAGATGCAGACCCTCTGCGTAGGGGTTGGTGTGGAAAGCAATAGACAAGTTATGGCTTTGGAGACTGTAAAAACAAGATTCTGTGGCCAAAGGAGCTCCCTCCTGCCAAGGATCAATGGTGTGTCGGTGTGTCTTGCCCTTAGATGAGGTGAAATGGAAGAAGGCAGGCCACGTCGAAGATGAAGATTACATTTCTGAAGGAGAATTCAATTAAACTTTATGTCGTTTTCGAGTGGCAAATAACCTGGGGATGTTTTGAGATTAATATTCCCGCATTGTGCCAGTTTTGTTTGAGCAGAACGTCAAGGGTATCACGTCTGGATAGGTAATCTCAGTGTATTATAATTGATTCGACCAGTCCATGTCTAGAATTTGCTTCTATTTTACTTTGAACATATTGATTTGAAGTCAAAGACAATTTCTTACATTCCCATTTGTTTAGTAATAATTCAAAAACTTAACCATTCACTGGAGTGTCACTTTTCCAAAACATCAACATTCCATCGGGAAAGTTATGGCTTCATTTTCCCGCCTACAAAACACTGCATAGAAGAATTCATTTTCCTAGTACCAAATTTCAAACAACATAAACTCTCTTAATTTCCCCACTCAATCATCCTAAACGGCTTGGTTTTGATGGAAAATAACAATTAAAGTGCAGTGCCAGCCATCGCGCCAACCCTATCTCACTGCATTCTTTCGGATATGTCTGGTCACACTTTGTCACAGAACCTTATGTGGAATGCACGGAACACTCTTGATACTGCGGTATCTTCTTTAAATTACGGGGCACGACGCACCATTTGGTTCACTAATAGCACCAATAACGAACTACTACTTCTAGCTTTTAAAAACCAGTTGTTTCGGTGAAATGTGTGACTCTTCTGAAGATGGAAAGTGACGGGTCGATTCACACGCAGCAACGTCCTATATTTTCCGAAAAACGGGCAAATTAGAGATCGTTTTTCTGAACTCATAAAAGTGATAAAAGCTGTGTATGCGTATGAAAGAGAAAAACTATCTAATGGGAGCTGCATTCGGTGGCACAGCTTCGTTGCAAATGGCAAAATTGACGGTTTACGACAGCGGTTTTCAATTAGTTTGGAAATATCTTGCTTATTTTTACAGGATTCCAGGAACTCTGAATAAAAAATATATGAAAAAAAAAACAAAAGTGAAACCACATAACTTTCCCACTGCCATGCAAACAATGGGAACTGTAATTTCAACTTTCTATAGCTCGATTATTTTTCATCCGATTTATAGAATTTTTGAACCAAATTTTTTCCAGCCTTGTACTAACAAAACTGTATTTTTGATTAGGTACTCAAAGCCCAAGTACTTTAGAAAAACACTGTTTTTCTGGAGAACATAATTCCAAATTTAAAGAAGTTTCCACATACTTATTGATGTTAAATTACTTGTATTGATGAATAAAAATATTTGCTCTAAAATATCTAGCGATACTCAAATTTTAGGACTAGAAATTTACGTATTATATAGGAAATTTGTAATTTCCGTTCGAACTCAACATTCATCGCGATAACCTCTGTATTTTAAATATTCACGTGTACATGATAACAACCCGGGCAGAAAAGAATTACAAAACAATTGCAAGTTTTACCATTCAAAAAGAATTACTGAATGCTAAAATTTGACATTGGTTTGTTTGAAATAAGTGACAAAAGGGCAAAAATAATAACTGACATTGTTCTATGAAATAACTGAAGAATGTTAAATTATGACAATACAATGGCAAACCAAGAACAAAAATAAATAAAGGTTGAGAATTGCAAAATATACCATTATTGAGTTATTGAAAACAGAACAGTATCAAAATTAGTTATTCGCCTGTCAACTATCAAAAGTAACCATTAGAATAACAAAAATTAAAATCTTGTCATTATGTTATTCTTGATATGTGCCAAACTACGAAGGTTCATCAAACTCGTAAGAGGTCAACAATATCTCACCAATTGCAAAATTTGTTATGATAGCAAAATAAGACATTCAGTAGTTATTCTTCCAAATTTGATAAATGACAAGCGAATGGCATATGTTGTTATGATATCATATTATGCTATTCACATGTTGTTTTAAGCTCTTCATGAAGAACTCATGAATGACAAAATAAGTTATGACAATAAAATTTGTTATTCTCTTGTTTTTTTTTGCCATTCACTTCTCCCCGGGAAATTTCCAGGACAACTGAAAAAAAAAATCTTAAAACCTACAAAATCTTACAAAATTTTATACAGGAAGATGTATTGTAAGTTTGAACTTCACATTCATAGTGTAAACCCCTATGTTTTAATGCTTGGAAACAATCACATCTACATTATAATACTTTTTCGAAGCGCTTGTGAAAAATGTGAAATTTAGATACTACACAATCTTCACAAAATTGCGCATAATTCTGTTTTTTTTTTTGTATTTTCAATTTGAACTTTACGTTCAAGCGAAGACGGCTAATAACAAGACCGCCAGCTCCCACCCTGTCGCAGGCGACATGGTTGAAACGGCCTCAACGATTCACAGGAACATTAAAACATGATTGTGTGCGTGTACATGCAAATACGTACACGAAAATGGTAGCATCGCATGCACACTCATTCATGATGTTGTTCCCTGAAGTCGTTTGTGGCGCTAGTGTGCTTGTAGCTCCCAAGGTATATGGAGCAAGAGGGTAGATGTCTGTCTTGTTATTAGCCGTCTTCGGTTCAAGGCAGGCTTGGTGGTCTAGGTCTAGTGGCTACCGCTTCTGATTCGTATGCAAAAGGTCCTGGGTTTAATCCCTTTTCTCCTACTTTGTATCTTTTTCAGAACTTTCCCGCCTCTCTACATATACAACTCATGTGCATTCACATGTTCGTTCATAGCCATCGCTAGAACCAGAAACGGGTTGAGCAAATCCGTTTCTCTTCCTTCCAACTTTCACTGCACAGTCGATATCGAGTCAAGGAACATCGACTCATGGAGGTTCGACTGTACCTTACGCCTGGCATCCACGCACCAATGTGTGAGCCCTGTGCCAACCACATCCCACGAACACTCCGATATCCGCATGAGTTTGTGCAGACGCAGAGGTATATTTGGTTTGATTCCCGTTCCCCACATTGACTTGCATCCTGACGTGGCAGGCGCCATTGACACCTAAAAATAGAAGGTCACCAACACTCACACACTGAAGATGCCTGCTAGTCCTCGGCAGATATCTCATTGATTCCTTGTGTGAGTGTAGCTGATCTGGCGGTACTGGAGTAGCATCTACGGGCGCTCAATCAAGCTCACGCTCATGCTGAATTTGAACTTCTTGTTCATAGCGAGAGCATCTCTTCCGATATGTTTTGAGCATTTCTGTTTCCTGTTGCCTGTTTTCTAGTAATTCTTTTTATAAATATCTCGGTAAATTCTTGTTTTTTTGCAATTTGTTATGCAAATTATTCGGGAATCCCTCTGATTTTTTTGGAGCTCCCTCAGTAATGACTTTGGAAATTTAAGTGGCGATGACTTATGAATGTATTTGGCTTTTTTTGGATACCCTCCGGTTTTTTTTCAAAATGTCTTTCGGAACATTTATTGAAAATGTACGGTAACCAATATAATTTGGACCCCCATATATTTTGGACCCCCTTTGTCCTATTATCACAACTTACTTAGGTTTAATGATGAGATGACGGAAATTTTTAGAATCATTCGCTAAATAAGATTGCTCTGCACGGGCAGCAATCATTTCCTCACTGGAAATATCCTTATTTGCCTTGAAATTATTTTTGCCGATCTCGTCATCCGTACGAGCGTCGCATCATGTTTACAAAAAGAGATTGCGGTGCTGAGGAAACTTGCAGATGTAAACAAAAACGTTTATCATTCTAGCGCATTAATTTCGCAAAGTTCGTCTAATCAGCCTTTGTCAATCAAGTAATTTGGATGTGATCCAGCATATTCAAGCGGCAAATTCTTCCAAAACAGTTTCAAACGAGTTTAAACACCGGGTGTCCAAAATATGCATATTAAAAATAGACCAATTTATTGAAAAATAATAAAATAAATGAAATCACTATAACTTTTTCTCTTGTTAATAATTTCAAGTTGAGTTAGACGTTTTTCAGAGCTCATAAGTCAAAAATGGTCAAAATTTCATTGCATTCAGGTCATTGAATCCGGAGATTTAACAGCTCAGAGTTAGCTATCGGACAATTATACCTTTTTTCTAAAATGCTTATAACTTCCTGCAAAATAGCTCGATCTTTTCCAAATTTTGTCCACTGATACACAACTAGTTGATCAACCCACAGTGAAAATTTGAGAATATTTGATGCACTTTTTAAAAATTACAGCTAATTGAACATTTTTGAAAAAGTGAAAATTTTGCCTGTCCCGATCATTTTGTCTATCCCCTGTATGCTATACTATAGTTCAGCCTTGTTAGCGATCACAGTCTTTGACACCTTTTTGTCGATATTCGGCTGCCTTTGCCTCCAACATTCGCAACACAAGCGATCAAACTACTGTCCGGAACAAAAATGTCGAATGAATGCGCTTGACCACGATTGCGTCTTCGGGAGATGGTTCGGTTTTTGTTATTCCTGTCTTTCCCATAAAGAGAGCTTTTTTGTATAAATGTATGTATTTGTCGTAATCGATTTATTACACACGAATAAACTAATATTATACCAATCTTAATCAAAATTGGTTGAAATCTTGCGAAAAGCTGGAATTAGTCAAATGTCACCGTGTCAGATGACGATGATTTGATCCACTTTTTTGTTTATTGAAATTCGTTCTGCCGCTCGTGTTGTGTGTAAGAGGTAGCGGTCGCGCTCGAATGAAACAAAGAAAGCTGACACCCGACCGCGGCAACGAAACGAAGGTAATGCAGAGTGTCGAATGTTTACAAGCCTGCTATAGTTTATTTAGAAAATAACACTGCTCGACAAAATTTTACAAAATTTGGTGTTATGGGATGAGAAAAAAAAATAACAGGGTTTTGGGACCCTAGAAGTGTCATAGTGAAAGAATTTTTGAAAAATATTGGACCAGGCTTTCACAGTTTAAAACCGAAGTTTGTGTGGAGAACTTGGGGTGTTCAATTGATATGCGCATTAGAACGTGCCGGGCATATTTTAAGGCGTTTTCGGTATTTGGGTTAGTTACGTTAATGTCTAACGCCTAAATATATGCACAGCGCGTTCTAATGCAAATATCAATTGAACACCTCAAGTTCTCCATACAAACTTCGGGTTTAAACTGGGAAGGCCCGGTCCAATATTTTTCAAAAATTCTTTCACAATGACACTTCTAGGGTCCCAAACCCATGTTATTTTTTTTCTCATCCCATAACAAAATTTAGTGTTGAACGGTGTAATCATTTTCCAAAGTTCGGTAATTTCTGCAGGGGTTTGTGTAATAATCTCTCTGAAAGTATTTCAAAAAATTCTCTATGAATTCATTTTAAAACTGTTTTAGGAGCTCCTCTAAAAGATTTTCAGAGACGCCTGTGCTATGAGAAGTTTCTTCGTTAGGTGTTGAGAAATTTCATTTGGAGTTCCTTTAGAAATTCCTCTGTTGGTTCCTTCTGAGATCGCAGGAAAAGCATTCAGGAATCTTTTTTTTTGTTATATCGTCATGTAATCGTTAATTGAATTATTTTCCTGTAGGAATTTCCGAAGGTAAATTTAGATGAATTTTTAGAACTACCGAGAGGGCGACACATCTAGTTCTGGATTCCTAATAAAAATGTCGGAAGACATACTTCGTGAATATTGTGGATGAAAAGTAGAGATTCCCTGAGAAATTTTGACTTATTGAAAAAAAATCTGAATGAAGTTCTGGAGGAAATCATTAGAAACCTCGGAAAACCTCAAGAAGCTCTCGAAGAAACTCCTGCAGGAACTCCTAGAAGGGCTTGTGAAAGAACTATGAGACTTTCTGCAGAATCTATAGGAGTAGCTTCTGTAGAAACTCATTCAAGTTAATCACATAAGGTTGCTACGAGGAACATCTTGATGTTCTTCTTTGAAGAATCATTTGAAGAAAATCTGTGAATGAATTTTTGAAAAAAAAAAAAATACAACCAAATCGTTAGAGAGCTTAAGCTCACCGATTTATCCCATTTAATCATTTGGACCCGGAATGTTTCGTCGCTGATGGTGCTGCTGTAACCTTGCTTGCCTCGAATTAGTTGGTTATGCTTGTTTTCACCACCGGAACCAAATTTTACTCCCGAAAGTAGGGATAAAAGTTACCGGGTAAGAGACTAAGATCGATTGAATATGTTTGTACCAATGTACATTGTACAATGTAGCCAGCATTTGCCAGCCTAAGTCTTCACATTTTTGTTCGAATTTGTAACGATAGATTACCTACTTATTGTAGAATCTCCACGAGGAAAGACTCTTATAAATCATTAATCATTTTCTTGTTTATTTTATCCCACATTCAAAGCGTTGAAAACGTCTGCCTGCTTTCGAACAGCCAAATTCATCCAAAACTCCAAACTAGATGACATGTGTCTGTTATGATAATAACTCAAAATCCCTGCTGCCATGGTGTTTCCACCGCTTCGCTCGTCATCCAATGCTGCCACCATGGGATTCGAAATGAGAATAGAGTTGTAAAACTCTGATGAACCTGGACTAAATACAAGGGGACATGTTACGTTGCGTTGCTTGTGTGAACATAAGCAGAGTAATGCGGACGTGCGGTGGCATAATGCATTGTTTTGATGTGTGGCCGCCGCACCGCATCGTTTAGCCCTGGCCGGAATGCTTCATTAGGCGGGATTCGCTGAATTTTAAATGTGTGGCCACCATGGCGCACATTAGCTAGCTCAGTGTAGGGTGGTGGACAAAATGGAGCGAACGTAATTTAGGCGATTTGTTGAATGGCATTTAATTGGTTTCGGGGGATAATTGCTGCTCGTGCATTCTAGGGCGAATTTAGTAGGTCGGTGTCGAGTGGTGACAGGTCGCTGGAGAGTAATGCGGATCCATTAGGCTATTTTAGGCAATCGGTTGGTTGAGGGATAATGGGAAATAATCGTTTCTGTTAATCAATTGGTAGTGCTCCAATTTCTACGTATCGCGTTATGAGTTAAATGAAACTAATTTAAATCTTATTTATCTATTTACAGGTAATACATACTTCCAATTTAAATCGCTGTAAGTATTTCTTTGAATGCAGGTTTAAAAAAAGAACGATTTGTAATGATGTTTTACTTATTTAAAAGTAGATTCTACTTTTTTCTGGGATTTCTTTTGTATTTGGCAAGGAATTTATACACACTAAAAAAATCTCAATTTTAATAGTGACACAATTGATCGAACTGCCTGAAAAATTTTGACATAAACATAAATGTGCCACATTTTAACACTTTTTGTGACGTACGTATTAAGTTTATATTGTTTGAGTTCTTCCAGTCATAATTTTAAATCACAGAACTGATAATTTAGTTCTCTATGCTGTAAATTTACGCGATATGTTACAGAAACATAATGTTTACTGATGTTGAACTGTCAAACAGCACTTTACAAAATCAGATGAAGACTGCAGACTGCATTGGAAAATTCTTTATTACGAAGGTGAAACAGCATGGAAACCGCTCATAAATTTAACACCACAAACTTGAAAATGACAATCCGTTGCCGTCAGCCGATGCAGTGGTAAACGAAAGCAGTCACGCTCAGTCAATCAGAAGGCGGCTTTGTCTGCTTGGCTGCGATGACGGCTGTCTCAGTACATACACGCCAGCAGTGACGACGCGACAGTCGAACTGGCAAGTTCGTTTATGGTAGAACTTGTTCATCTTCGACTCCCATCGCTTCAACGTGGTGAGTCAGCCGAGAGAGTAAGATCGAAAACTGACACTCAGAGGATCGAAGTTCGATTCCCGAATGGAACTTTTTGTATTTTTTTTGTTTCAATATTCGGTGCTATAAATAGCACAGCTCTCAATCATGTATACATACAAGCAGCCGACGCGCTGAGCTGTTGCGGTAAAATTACATGAGTCAAACATTTTCCGTTTCCTGTAAAAATAAGATCGCACAAAATTTTGCGTCAAATGTGTTGCTTTTATATGTCGGACTTATATGACACAAAATTACAAGATTTTTTCGAAGTGTGTACATACTAGAAAATGTGTATTAGAAGCCATTAAAATAAAGTATTTATAACGCCTCATCTTCGAAAGCACTTCAAACCACCACACTCAGAGCACCCCCATTAGTTTTAAGCAATTTATGAGCCATTAAATTTTTACGCCTATCAACCCTTTTTTCTAACGCCGATTACTCCCCTTTATTTGGATCAGTTCGGGAAAGCTTACAGCCAACATATTGAGAGGTTCAACCATCAACATTTGTTTTCATGCCCACCTTCCGGAGCAGACAATCCCCTCATTTTCTACCAAAAATCCGATTTACAGCCATAACTCATCTGCCAATTTGGGGGCGTCCTTCCAAGTCCTCCCTGTTACCATCACCACCACCGTCACCACCACAAATCATGTACCGGAAAAGTGTTCAACTCTTTCCTGCGGTCCCAACTCCTCGACTTCTCGACGACGACACCAATAAAATCCCAGTCGACTTTTTACATTTGAGTTTCCTCCGTGTGCTCTGTCCCTCTGTCCCTCTGTCGTTCCGGTTTCACCTCCCTTTGCACGAACGACCACATTGTTGGCCATGTTTTCGCCTGAAAGTAGATCTACCAGGGGAACACTTCCAGCACAGACATGTGGACCTAACACTCGGTATTGACTTCTGAAAAAAAAAGTATGTTCTTCTTCTTATTCTTCTTTGGACGTTCGCATTGGAACTCGGCCTGCCGCTTTTCAACTTAGTACTCTTATATTTCACTTCCACAGTTATTAGTTGAAGGGCTTTCTTGGCTTACTATTGCATGAATTTTTACATTATATGGCAAGTACAATGATACACTATGCCCAGGAAGTCGCGAAAATTTCCCCGACTGGAACGGGAATCGAACCCGCCGTCTCCGGATTGGCGATCTTAACCACTAAGCTAACTGGAGATCCTGGAATACTACTTAAATGTATGTTAAAGATTACTAATCGAATCAACTGTAGCAGTACAAGTCTCATTCGCCGTAGAAATCTTAACCTTCCAGGACGCGCGCCATCAAGCAGCCGAAACTGCACCGCGCTCGCGCTTCATACGAAAAGCGAGGTTTTTTAATAGCGTTGTACTTTTTACAACAGCGCGCGCGCTGAAGGGTTGAAGATAAGTTAAACAGAAGAACAAAGAGTGTTACATCTCTTTGTCTGTGTATGGTTGGTAACCGGCATTAGCGTTGAACTTTTGGCCCCGACGATGACGACATCATCCCGGATGGGTCGAGTGTTTTTGTTCTATCCTTGAGTGGCTGAATTCCTGGCTCAAACTTTTCCACTTTCCCGGATTTGTGCGGAAACATTCCCGGACTTGCCCATAACGTCGGGTGCAGCACTCGCTGGCATAGTTGACGGGAGCAACTTTTTCCAATTTTACGAAAGGGACTTTAAATCGTTAAGCCAACCACTGTTTGTCCTGACTCCTGACGATGATGAGAAGCTATTCCTGACATAGTCAGTCGTAGTCGTAGCCGATGGTACCGAAAAGGATTGAATTCCATGCCCTTTCCAAAGTATTGGTTCAGTGTAACGAATCTAAACGGAGCGATTGTGTGGCTTGATAGGAAAAAGGGGGGGGGGCATACCGTCTGCAGGGGCGTATATGAATTTCTGTACTTTCCAAGATTTGCAAGAGCACAGTTTAATTTTGTTTGTAAACTTTTCCGCCCAATGCATGAAGGAGTTCTTCCACCTTCGGAATTACTTTATATAGCTCGAACCGAGCATGGAGGAGAGTTCCCGAGCTGAAGTGGAACCTAATAAAACTGATATCTTGATTTTCGTTGGGAATATGACTGTCGAATAATATGATAAAATCGTGGGAAATATTTACAAAAATCCCCAATTTCCAGGCTTAGCTGTCTTATATTATTTATTCTTTGAAACTGACCAAACATTAAAAAAACTTACAAAAAAAATCTTAATGATAAATGTATTGAAAAATCCGTTGAATAACTCATCCCTCAGCTTTCCTCAAATCTCTCTTAACAATCCAACTGTCATGCCTCAAAACAGCGAGAACGGAATTTCTTCAACTTGTACTATCTCAGCCGTTATTCATAAGATTTGCAAAGTTTTGGAACCAATTAATTTCCCCGACCTACTTTGATGTTGAACCCGTATTGATGAAGCAAAAATATTGCATAGGGATATCTGGAGATTCTTAATCTTAAGACTTAAAAGCTTATGTATAATAAAGAAATTTATATTTTCGGTTCAAACTTAACATTTATCGTGTAAATCGCTGCTTGAAAATAATCACGTGCTCATAAAAATACGTTTCCATAGGAATTGTGAGAAGTATGAATCTCATAAACAAAAACAGCTCCACAAAATTACGTATAATACATTTATAATACAATGTATTTTCGGTTTGAACTTCACATTCATCGTAACAACCCCTGTCATAGTGTGAGCTATGTATTTGGGAAAGTACTTAATCTTCAGAAAACTACTCACAAAGGAAATGTATTTTTTAATCAACATTACATGAGAATAATTTTCCAGAACAATTGTAAGAAGTATAAATACTAAAATAAATTAAATATTCATAAAATTACATGCATTACAGGGTAATGTGTATTTGCGGTATGAATTCAATATTATCTGCGATACCTCATATGATCGGCGTTAAGTCAGAGAGGACTATGTGTCTTTTTCCTAATTTCGAGAAAAACGATTTCAAACTTTACAACTCTGTGAAATTTGAGTTTTTTCCCCTTAAATTTTTATAACAATGCATTTTTTATATCAAAGCATCATTCTGTACTGAATGCAAAAAAAAAATGTTAAATTAAGCTTAAAGCCGAGCGATTGCTAAGTAATTGATTAGATTATACTTGGTCCACTCTGACTGAACGATTTTCGAAAAAAACTACATCCAACTGTATTATGCACTCACATTTTAACATATTGGATAGAAAATTAATGTGAACTGAGAGTTTGAAATTAGATATTTTTGTTTATTGCATTGAAGATTACATTTTTCAATTTTTCTGTTCAGTCATAGTGGACCTAGTACAATAGTACAATAGCTGAATGGTAGTCAGCAAATGCCGTTTTTAAGAACTTTTTGCTAGAACATGTATCGGCTATCAAATTTTGAATGTATTTTCATAGTTAGGTATGTTTTTGGAATAATAAAGTTACACAGTTCATAATAATTTATTCAGAGGACTGGCGTTTTTCAAAGATTCGGTCAGTCAGAGTGACAGTTCTTAAATTACCGGTAAAATAAACTTCTTCATTAAACCAGTAATGGTACAAATCAATAGGATGCAAAACGGCTGCGATAGACTTACGAAGATTAGGTAATTTCATCATTTTTTTTCTTAGAGACACATGGTCAACTCTGTCTGCACGCAAAATGCCGCAATGTGGTTCAACAGAATTATCTGTTAAATACAAAAATAAACAGAAAAAAAGGGAACTTTACGTGCTTACTTGATCTATAACCATTAGAAATGCGTTACGGAGTCATACAATTCGTAAACTTATTTTATTTAGATCATGAATTATTTTTATTATTGGACTTCAAGTATAATTTTGTCCACTCTGACTGCACGCTATTATCGATTTTTGCAGTTCAACCAAAATAAAATTGTGACATAATTCTCGTAAATTGTAATATTAAGCAAATCGGGTGGATTTTGTTCCATGTAGCTAATATAATTCTTCTTGATCAAATTCTTAAAAATCTTATTTTTATCAATTTTGTTACTTAGTCCCCTTTAACTTAACGCCGACCATATAGTGTATTAGGGCAAACAGGTATAATATGCCCCCTTAAGCAAAATCGACAATGTCTCTGAAGCCAGCACCTTATTCCATCTACTGTCCACTGCAAATCGTTGTCAGTGAAGTCAGTAAAGTGTTGCATGCGAACTATGCCTTTGGAGGGGTGGCTATGGAAGCTTTGAAACGTTTTAAAACAAGTGGGGTAATACGCCCCATCAAGGAAAAAACGTCCAGCCCCGTGATAAAACTGTCCCGGGGAGTAATTTCACCTCATGCTTATCCTAGGAGGGTCTTCCAACAACTGTTTAACCGTGTGACCGACACACAGTGGAGCACCTAGTACATCAAAACTGATCAAAATTATTTTGACGTATTTTCGCAACCCAAATACAACCTGAATAGGTGATGAAACGTATTTCATAGTTTACAATGAATTATATATCAATAAATTCACCTAGCAATGAGAAACAACCAATCTAACCGACTTCAGCAAGATTTTTTTTAATAATTATACCACCATTCCATAGAAAATTGATACAGTGTGTCTCCGAACATCGTGGTTTTGTAGTTTATCGAAAATAATTAGACCCGTATTTTTTTATTTCATCATTAGGGTGACCAATTTTATAATTGTAAAAATCAAGATTTTTCGAAACTAAAATTTTTCAAAAAATCACAGCTTTTGAACCAGTTGACCGATTTTAAACTTTTTTTTTTGCTTGAAAGCTGTTGAATTCTAGATTTCAGCAAAAATACGTTCAGAGGGCCAAATAGTGTTTTTGGACAAATAATATCATATAATAATATAATTATTTCGTTTTTTTTAAAGTGTTGGAACTTTTGAAATCGGAAACATCCGGAAGGTTTTCTTTCTGCATTTGAAAGAGGAACAATAGTTTTATCATACACTAAAAGCGGATTTCCCGGAAACAGCCGGAAAATCTGCTTATTTCATTTTGAATGTACGGTAAAGGATTCCATCAAATATTTTTTTTTCAATATTTTCATATGTTGTATGTAAACTTAACGTCAATTTATATGAGTTTCAAAATAACAGAATAACATCATTAAAATTGTTTAACAAACTGCATCGTTGAATTGATTGACTATCAATTTTATTCACTTTGTACGGTCAAAACTTGCACGCGCTGTGAGTTATACCAAAGAAAACGGCCAACATTCAACTTCACTAAACCTCTTCTGATAACCGTAAACAAAACATTTGGACACTGCTTAGCTGTCAAACGATTACACGATAACTACACTTGGCAAAAACACAACGGAATTACTTCATTTTGAGTTTTTCCTTTTATGATCAGGTTTTTATAGTCAGTGCGAAGAGCTTCGGAAGGGATGGTTCGATTACTGTTCGCGTCGTCGTCGTTCATTTTTCTGACCTCTATTTCGCGCGAATTTCAGAGTGTGCGGTGGAGCGTCGTGGCTCGAGTCGGTTCCGAATTTTTCGCTTCCCGTCGGCACTAGTTCCCAATACACTTTTAGTTGATAATAAATATTTTCTTTTATTTTTTGCATTTACACAAAAAATGTTAGTTCGGGTTCGCCGGTCGAGAAAAAAATGCGGGCGCCGACAAGTGAGTCGCGTTCAGTGTGTTTCTGTGCGGAATAGACTAAAGGTTTCTGCTCCCTAGTGGAGTGGAGACGCGCGATAGAATTTTCTTTTTGGCTAGTTTTTGCGTCGAAAAGTGGTCGGTTGTTAACGGCGGTTTGTGTATATTGATCCATTGTCGAATCATATCACCAACCATTAGGTGACTCCCGGACTGACAATGTACCTTACCCTACTAACAAAAAATTCCTTCCTGAGACAAACGTGGAGATGCAGCGATTCGCGGTCTTTATAACAACGTTTGTCTTACTAACATTCCCTCCCATCCTCGATGACCGTAAGGACGTGGCCGGCGCCGTTATTGACCCTATTAAAGTTGAGAGCTCTCAAACTGTGTACATTGAGAATAGTAAGCTAGTCCCAAGCCCTATTCATTGGTTCCTTGTGCAATTTCGATTGCTCTGGTCAATCACGGAGTAGCAACTACGAATTGTGCGGTCATCTATGCTCATGCTCATGCTCATGCTCATGCTCATGCTCATTATGATCAGGTTTTTATATGATTTACTCCAATGTGCGACAGGGTGCCCAGTTACTTTTAAATTCCAAAAGCACGGTGTAGTAAAATGCAAAAACACAGTTGTTTAATCGCTTGAGCATTATTTTTGTTAAATCTGTTAATTTAGATGAATTTTACCTTATGTTAGTTATTAACGAAATTGAGTGAGTAGTTATTTAAGTATATTCTTTTGCAATTGCTTTGGCCTTTTAATTTTTGGAATTTATCCAACAATCTCTCCGATAATTCCTTTAAGAATTCCTTCGGTAATGCTTTTGGGAATTTCTTCGCAAATTTCTTTGGATTTTTTTGGAACTTTCTGTAGAATTCTCTTAGCAATGTTTTCGGCCTCGTCTGACATTTTGTCGCTACCGGAGACAACTGCACGTCGATTGTTATCTGTATAGTGCCATCTCATAGAGGATACTATAACTAGGAGCTCAATGTCTTGCTGGAAAATGGAAGAGCTGGCAGAACTCATATCTTTCTTTCAACTTTCAACTGAAACTGCAACTGTTTCAGATCCAGTTCACAAGCAGGAAGTTGATCTTGACTTGCATCAACGGGCATAATTGTCAGCCAATGCAATACTTTTGGAGATTCCACGTATTCCAAACGAACACACGGAAACGCTTTTTGATGCAACCTGCCGTATTCTAGGCATTGAATCAAATAGCAACTCAATTGTTTCCTGTAATTCAAAAATGTCCACGACAAAGAAACTTTAATTGCAAGGAAAAAGAAATTCGGTTCGCTGACCGTATCAATGATCGCTGGCGTTTGTTGGCCTCGTGGCTAGTCCAACAATGTCCACATCAGAGATGATTTGCCTCCGTTGTCAATGGAAATTCGTTAAATCTCCAATACGTCTGGCCTGGACGAAACGGCATTATACTAGCCAAACAGTCTAAAAACTCGAAGCTTATCAAAGTTCAATCTCGAGCTGATTTGAATAGGCTCATATCGTGCAGGAAGTAATATTTCTCGGATACTTTTTCAAAACGACGTATAATACACGCAAATCCTATGTTGATACGTCGTTTTGAAAAAGTATCCGAGATTTCCTGTTATACGCCGTAAATTGAACAACTAGCGAAATGGAACAAATCAATAGTGCTACAAATGCCCGTTTGAATAATTATGATGTCCAAATAGCCTCATGCGATGGTTTCAATATGCTCCAAATTAAAAGCAGATCTAATTATTTCCAAAAGCTAGACTTTACAATTACTGGCGTGAATATGGAAAGGACAAATTGAGGTGAAATTTGCGAAAAAGTTACTCGTCCGCTCGGTCAGACTCGAACTCACGACTCCTACTCACTTGACAGGCGCGGCAACGCTACGAGAAGACTCGAAGGCGTAGTGACTAACCTGAATTCAAGTTCAACTCGAAATTCTGAGGTTATCTTTTTCACAAACTGCACCCCTTTCGAATGGATTAGATATACATCCACACTACGCACCTATTGTATATGTAAAGCCTAGGCGAGAGCGCATTGTTTTTAATGTGTTAAAACTCCACACACCTCTCATCGACGACTGTGTCGAAGAGATCGCGTGATGAAAAAGATAACCTGAGAATTTCGAGTTGAACTTGAATTCAAGTTAGTCACTACGTCTTCGAGTCTTTTCGTAGCGTAGCTGCAACGCGCCTGTCTAGTATATATAGGAGTCGTAGTCTCCCCGAGTGGACGAGTAACTTTTTCGCAAATCTCACCTCATTTTGTTCATTTCATACTCACGCCAGTATTTGTAAAGTCTAGCTTTTGGCATTAAGTAAAACTTCCATTCGGATGGTTAAGCCGCAAAAATCGATAATTAATTTTATTAAAGCAGATTAAATTTCTACAATATTCCTGGATACAAAGGCATTTACTCTTTTCGTCGTAACTCAGCTGGTGGTGAGGCAGTTTTTGTTCGAGATGGTTTAAACTTCTCTGTGAAGGCTAATGCAACGGATGATGGATACCATCATGTTGGGGTAGAAATACAGACGAGTCCTGGTGTTACCGTTTACGGTATCTATCGTCCACCAGGTTATGGCATAAGCAGGTTTATTGCGAATATGGAGCTAATTCTTTCGTCCCTGGATTCCAAACAACCATGCTTCATACTGGAGGAGAACGTGCCCCTTGAGTCGACTTACTGATGCTTCATACTGGGTGACATGAACGAACATAGCAATCAACAACGAAAATTGTCGAATGGCTCAACAGTATTTGCAAATGTTATCATCCTACAATATGATTGTGACGAATACGCATGGAACACGCCCAAGTAGCTCCAACATACTCGATCGCGTTGTTTGTCAAACTGATAAGTCTGAACGCATTACGAACTACACGATCAACTGCGATCATTGCTATGTCTTAACTAAGTTCAACAAAAAAAAATGAGAAAAGAGGATAGGATTCTAACAAAAACCTACGTGAGTTATCGACAAGTCAACTCCAACTTCCAATCGTTTCTTAAAACTACCGACTTTGGCTCCTTGCAACCTCAGGATCGTCTGCAGCTAATTACAGATCGATATTCCCAACTGATCCTTTCTTTTTCGTCTATTTTCTCTATCCGTGTCAAGACGAAAACTTATGTTTGTCCATGGTTCAACTATGATGTTTGGAAACTGGGCAAAATATCAAACAATCTTGTTCAAAAATGGAAAAGAGATAGAATGAATGAAAACCTAAAGCGTCTTCTAGCTCATGCGAACAAGAAGCTCTGGCAGATACGAAACGTCGAGCAAAATCCTTTTATTATCAACGAATGTTTTCCTCAAATAATCCAAAACATCTATGGAGTAAAACCAATGAACCGATGGGCAACAAGTCGGGAAAGAAAAAGCAGCTGACTCTAGAAGCTAATTGAGTGGAAACGGATGGTCCAGCCAGTGTTGGAGATATCTTCAATACCTTCTTCTCTTCCATCGGAGACAACCTCGCCAGCGTCTCTGATGGAAACATCAACAAATTTGGCACCATGACGATATCCAACACATCGATGTTCCTGCGTCCAACTACACCAGTTTCAAATATTATTTCTGGTCTGGATGCTTCGAAAGCCACAGGTATAGATGGTTTTCCAGTGGGAGCTCTGAAAAGGCACAGTGTGTTACTTTCCAGCATTTTGTGTGACTGTTTCAACGACAGTATTTCTCTTGGCATTTATCCAAGCGGTTTGAAACAAGCTCTAGTGTATCCGGTTTTCAAAAATGGCAACCCCAAAAATGCGACAAACAATAGATCAATATCGTACTATCCTCTATTAACAAAATATTCGAGAAACTTTTATGCCCCCGCCTGAATAACTTCATGCATACCACCGGCTTACTGTTCCAGCATCAGTTTGGCTTTAGACAAGGTTCATCAACTGAAGTAGCAGTCCTTGAGCTGGTCGATGATATTTCCCGTTCGGTAGATAAGAAAATGTCCGCTGCAACCGTTTTTCTTGACCTGGCCTGGTGTGGCCAATCAATTTCTGGAGAGCTATTTAACGGATCGTCGGCAACAGGTCGTGATAGATGGAATCAAAAGTACACCGTCCACTATTAATGGTGGCGTCCCACAAGGTAGTAATATTGGACCCCTGTTGTTTCTTATATACGTCAATGACATAGCGAAACTGAACTTGAAAGGACAACTGAGGCTTTTTGCTGATGATACGGCGATCTCATACGAAGCGAAGACTGTCTCAGAACTATTTCGTGATATGTCTTATGATCTAATAGCAATGTTGCGTTGGATCTTCCTCGCGAGCATTCATTTTTGCATCTTCGCGATCCATTATTCACAAGCATTCGTTTTTTCGTTTATGCTTCGCGAAGAACACTCTAGCAAGTCAATGGGAGCAGTGAACGAGGAAGAAAGTTGATCATTTGTGCAGACCACATGCGACTTCCATCCGTTCATGGTGCTCACTCCTTCAATCGTCCTCTTCGTTGCGAGTGCATTTTGACAGTTGCGTTGCGGCTAATCTGGTTGGGAAAGACCTGGCATCAGGCATTAAAATTCTACGCCGAAATCCGGATTTTCCGCAATCCTCGGTGACCGCTAATAGTTATTTATGTAACGAGTTGCAAAAAGTTGATTTTTTCAGCATGAGTCGTACATTTATCCAACGAGGCTTGCCGAGTTGGATAAATACGAAGAGTGCTGAAAAAATCGAGTTTTGCAACGAGTTCCATACAAAATTTTATGCAATGATTTTTTCATAATGCAACCCATTTGAGTTGCATAATGTTCATAATGTAACTCAAATGAGTTGCATTATGAACATTATACAACTTTTTTTAATTATACAACTCATTTCAGTTGCATAATGAACCAGTTCGGAAAAAATGGACATTATGATACCAAAATGGGTTACATAAAATATAAATTATGATACTGAATTGCATAAAACTATTTCTCTATTATCTCGAAAACAATCTCTTGTCGCTGAATTTGCAGAAAACCAAAATGATGCTTTTTGAAAAAAAAAGAGACATTAGACGCCACAATGGGGTTGGTTATAAATGGAGCTACTATCGAAGAAGTAGACAGATTTAAGTACCTAGGAGTTTGGATTGACAACTGATTAAAATGGGATGTTCATATCCGAGAAACAGTCGCAAGCTGCTCATCTTTATGCGGAATCCTGCGGAGATTAACATCCTACGTTCCTCGACACGTACTATGTACTATGCTTTCATTCATAGTCGATACCAATACGGCATGGCAGCATGGGGTACATCATGCCATACGTACCTGAAAGAAATGCAAGTGCAACAAAATCGGTGTGTGAAAGCTATCTATAATCTCCCTTTGCTACAAATACGCTATACAATACAGAGAATAACATTCTGCCAGTGTTGGGACTCTTCACGTTCCAGATAGGAATGTCTATGTTCAAAGTAGTTAATAATTTCAACCTACACCACAACTGGATATTCAGCGCCGCACGACATCAACATCAAACAAGATATGCTCATATGCTACAACAAAGTGGTTTTAGAAGTGAAGTAGGAAGACGAAGATTTATAAATAGTCAATCAGCTTCCAGAATATATAAAAATCTCGAACTCAATCCTAGAATTCAAAAGATGTTTGAAAAATTGTATTAAAGATAATGTTAATAATTATATCATACCCTAATGTACAAGTACAAGGGCACACATGATTTAGCTTAGGTCAACCTAACGACCCTTTAAAAGAATGTAGTTCATTAGGGATCGTAAACAGATACACTTAGGATATATGCTTTTTTTCAATAAATTGAATTGAAAAAAAAAAAATGTTCCAAGTTTTCAAAGAATTTGCCCGATTTTTTTCTCATTTTATTGGGTTTTTTTGCGGAAATAGGTATTGTTTTTTTTTCTTCAAATAAAATAAAAAGATTCTTATGGTTAAGGTTTTTGTTCGGGTTCCTCTCCAACCACGAGTCAGCGACGACGACGACGACCAGTCCCGGATAATCCTTTCCTACGGATCGCCCCCGAGTGGAGTGACGACAGTTTTATAGACCATGGTTGACACCAACCATACTCCATTCGACAACGACGACGACTAACACGACCAACGGAAATGACAAAAGTGCGCACGGTAACGGAAAATATTTTCCTACGAAAATGTTTTCCAAATTACTTCCACCGAACGACCACTCTCTGGCTGGATTTTACGGGGGTGGAAGGTGAAAAACCTGCAATTCGCTTTTCATCATCAGTTCCCGAAAAGCCAGTGTCGTCGTCGCGTTACTGGAAGCCGCCGACGCCACTCGTTAGAGTTATGGAGGAGATGGAGAATTTTTGTTAGGTTCCTAGCACCGTTGGAGAAGGATGCATTCAAAATAATCCCGGAAAAAGCCCGAGGGTTAACAAATTGGGAAACGTCGAGGGAGGGAGTTATCAAAAACAAAAGCCAAATTTATAAATTTATTACTCTGCACGGCAGTCAATAGCAGCAGAACCGTCGACGAGTGTCTTTTGTGTGTTGGTTTTCGATCCTGTTTTCGAGGGCTCTTGCCTGATGCAGGAGGCTTATAAATTATGAAAAGCCATCCGGTCGCTAGAGGCTACGGAAGTGGCAATTGTTTGTTGGAAAGTAAATAAACGGAATCCATGATAGGATTGAATCTAATTTATGTAGAAAAGTTAATGAAAATTTTATTGTGTGAAATTGAAGCTGCTTTCGTAGGTTCAAAGGCTAACTGCGAAAGATTTTTTTTTACAAATCGGTGTTTCTTGTTAGAACATCTTTATCAAATGAAAGTTATTGGATATGAGATATGGCACATAATTAAACATTTCAGAACAATTCCAATGCCATTGTTCACCTCATAATGCGTCCACCTGTAAAATAAAAAAAATCTGATCGGCCAACGTACACTTTCTTGGTTGAAAATATAAAACTGCGCATATTTTTGCCGGATTTTGTTGGAACAATTTCGCTGAAAAATTGATGACTTTGTAAACACAAAATCGATGCTGTGGTTAATTACTTACCTTACCGAACAGGCTAAGGCCGGGTGGCCTCTGCTGTACATAGTAGCCGTCTCCATTCCACTCGGTCCATGGCTGTTTGTCTCCAGTTCTGTACTCTGCGTAGGGTCCGCAGATCGTCCTCCACTTGGTCGACCCACCTAGCTCGCTGCGCTCCACGTCTTCTTGTACCGGTCGGATGACTCTCGAGAGAACCATTAGTTGGGTTGCTATCCGACATCCTGATGACGTGACCCGCCCACCGTAGCCTCCCGATTTTTGCGGTGTGGACGATGGTTGGTTCTCTCAGTAGCTAATGCAGCTCGTGGTTCATTCGCCTTCTCCAAATCCCGTCTTCCATCTGCACTCCGCCGTAGATGGTACGCAACACCTTCCGTTCGAAAACTCCAAGGGCGCGTTGGTCCTCTCCACGTAGGGTCCATGTTTCGTACCCATAGAGGACGACCGGTCTAATCAGCGTTTTGTAGATAGTTAACTCCAAAGTAAGAACGATTTCCTACCACAATGCGCCTCTGAATTTCTCTGCTGGTGTCGTTGTCGCCGGTCACCAGTGAGCCTAAGTACACGAATTCTTCAACCGCCTTGATTTCATCACCTTCGATATTCGGGTTGGCGGGCGCGGTGATTCCTCCCTGGAGCCCTTTGCCATCATGTACTTTGTTTTCGACCTAATAATGACTAATCCGATTCGCCTGGCTCACAGCTCTGGTTCACAGCTGGTCTCGATCGATTGTATCATACGCCGATTTAAAATCGATGAACAAGTGATGTGTGGGCACGTTGTATTCGCGGCATTTCTGCAACACCTGGAGGATAACGAACATCTGGTCCGTTGTTGCGCGTTCACCCATGAATCCAGCCTGATATTGTCCCACGAACTCTCTTGCAATCGGTGATAGACGACGGCATAAAATTTGAGAGAGTACCTTGTAGGCAGCGCTCAGTAATGTTATCGCGCGATAGTTCTCGCAATCCAACTTATCACCTTTTTTGTAGGTGGGACATGCACTCCTCCGGTAATACTTCCTCCTCCCAAATCTTGGTAATGACCCAGTGTAGTGCTCTCACCAGTGCTTCTCCACCGTGTTTTAGTTACTCGCTCGGTAGTTGATCTGCTATAACACTATATTAAAAAATAAACTCTACTTGAATGTTTCGGGATCAATAAAAAAATACAAATATACTGGACAAATTCAGAAGTTGAAAAAATATTACGAAAAATTGAGTTTTGTGTGAGTTTTTATGATACTCAACTGGTATTTTTTATTAAATCGCTGTGGCAGAACCTCTAAATGATTTTTTATAAAAAAAATCTACAAAAAACTCTTCCAGAAATACTTGTTGGAATTGTAAAAATTTAGGCTTAGATTGATACTGTAGATTTCCTGTCGAGACTGATTTCGGCATTTTCTTAAGGAATTTCTCCAATTGGAGTTTCTAGAGATTTCAATTCCTCCATAAATTCCTTTTGGTGAAATTCCTCCAGAGTTTTCTACTTGTGTTGCTCCGGGAATTGCTGCCGAACTGCCTCCAAGAATTTTTGCGGGGACTTCTATAAGAAACTCTCTAGATATTTCTCAAAGATGATGCGATAGTTATTTTTTGCATCTTGAAATGTCTTCAGAACTCTAACAATCCTTGCTTCCCTCCAGAAATTCCTGCTGCGATGTTTCCAAAAATTTTGCCAGAGATTTATCTAGGGTTTTCGGATTAGATACCTCTGGGCATTTCTTTAGCAAATTCTCTATAGATTCCGGCAGTTGTATCTTCTTCTTCAGTTATTACTCAAAGAATTTATCAAACATTTTGCAAGAAATTATTTAAAGAATTCCTTCTTGATATTTTATTTTAATTTCTCATAAAATTCTTCTTGGAATTTCTACAAAGCAATAGGAGTTCCTCCAGCTATTCCCAGAGATTTCTTTAGGAACTTTTCCAACATTCACTTCAGAAATCGCTTCAGAGAATTTTGGAGAAATCTTCTTAGAATCTCCAGATGTATCCTGAGGTGATTCCTTTAAAAATTATTTAAAGCATTCCTCCAGAAGTATCTCAAGAAGTTATTCTAGGGTATATTTCAGATCACTTCAGAAAATTATTAAGATATGTATATAATAATTTCTCCAGTAGCTTTGTCTGCTATTTCTGCATGAATTCACGCAATTTTTTAATGCATTCTTTTGGAAAATTTTCCGAGGTTTAATTCAGAAACACCTCAAAGATGTCCTTTAGAAATCCCTTCAGAGATTTTTTTCTGAAATTTCTTCATGGTTTTTCCTTCAATTCCTCATATTATTCATCTATGAATTTCTACCAAGCAATAGGAGTTCCTCCAGCTATTCCCCATGGGTTTTTTCAGAAACTCCTCTAATAATTACTTCAGAAATCGCTTCAGAGAATTTTGTTCCGGAATCTCTTCAGGAAATTTTCAAAAATTTCTTCTCGGAATCTCCTGAGGTGATTCCTTTAAAAAATCTTTAAAGTATTCCTCCAAAAGTATCTCTAGGAATTATTCCAGGGTTTGTTTCAGAACATCCTCCAGGAAACACTTCAGAAATTCATTAAGAGATGTATTCAATAACTTCTTCTGTATATTTTTCTGTAATTTATGTACGCATTCCCGCAGCTTTTTTTGAGAATTCTTTCAAAAATGTCTCCGAGGTTCCCAAGTAACACACATGGTTACAAAACAGTGACGGCAGCGTATGTAAGGGTTACGCAGTAAGTCACAGCGACTTCTGTGCAACCCTTACATACGCTGCTGCTACTGTTTTGTAACCATGTGTGTTGCTTGGGTTTAAATCACCCTCCACGAATCCCTTCAAAAAATTTTTAAGAGATGTATTTAATAACTTCTCCAGTAGCTTTGTCTGCAATTTCTGCATGAATCCCCGGAATTTTTTTTAATGAATTCTTTCAGAAATTTTTCCGAGGTTTAATTCAGAAATACCTCAAAGATGTCCTTTATAATTTCCTTCAGGGATTTCTGAAACTTCTCCATGATTTTTTCTTCAAATTTCTCCAAGAGTTTCTCATAAAATTCTTCTATGAATTTCTACAAAGCAATAGGAGTTCCTCCAGTCATTCCCCAGGAATTTCTTCAGGAACTCCTACTAGGATTATTTCAGATTTTTTTTCAGTAATCCTTTCAGTAATTTTCAAAAATTTCTTTTAGAAATCTTCTGAGGTATTTCCAGTGATTCCTTTGGAAGTTCTTTCAGATAATTCTTGAAGAATTAATCAATTTTTATTTCATTTCATAAAGTGTTTTTTGTAAAAACCTGTTTATGAATATCTGAAAGGATTCCCGGAAGATATTTCTGAAGGAACCGCAATTTCGAAAAGAAACCTTCAACAAATTTCTTCGATAACCCCAGAAGAAATTTTCCAAGGGACTCCTGGAGAAACCATTGGATGAATTTCCGAAGAAATCGTATTTTTTATTCTGAAAAAAAAAATAGAAAAAAAACCAAATGGGGGAAATTGACTATATTCTGCGCAACTCGGATTTGATGTTTACGGAGTCTTGATGGACTCCGACGTTTGACGCTTTGGAAGAAGACACCATTTAAAGTGTCGATACGTCGGGTTAGATAACAACTCGTTTGGACTCATTAACCCTAATACCCAAATTTTGATTTTGATCCAAGCATCAACTTTCGTCATCTAAAATCGATTTAAACATGTTTTGGAAGGTCATTTTTTTCAATTCACGATTTTGTAAGTTTTGGTTTTTTATTTTTCTATTTTTATTTTTGAACACTTTTATATTTTTCTTGAAAGCCTATTTAAGTTACCGATTTTTAAGGACGAAAACATTTTGAGGTTATATGATTATTGTTTAAATATGTTTATTTTTATTAATTTTTATTGAGAATATTATTTTCCGTGGAATTTTAAGGAAAATAATTTTCGAATGTATTTATCTCCCCCAAACTCTTCCACTATAATATAATGATTGGGGAAAAATTTAAAATATGTTAATTGTTGCGATTCAATGCAAAAGAAACAATGACATGTAAAAGGTGATCAAAACACCAATTTTTCAAAAAAAAAATGTAAATACGCTTTAAAAGACACCAAAAATCATTTGTGACATAAAAAACAGTTCTACATATCAGCCGAAAGTTTAAGGAAACAGAATGCTCAAGCTATACCCCGTTTAAATGCGGGATTGGGTATCAGAGGGTTAAGACTACGTAGCCATTGAATCCGAGTTAATGGAAAACAATCTGAGGTAATCCCTTGCTGACATTCACTAAGAAAATCTTACCGATGGAGTCTTTGGTGATATTTCTGAAAGAATCTTTGGAGAAATTTTCGAATAAAACGACTATCTCATTCCTGTAGAAACCCCTGAAGGTATTCTTAAAAGCATCCCAGGAGAATTTTTGTGAAAAAAAACCTGGGCCTGGTGATTTGCTAAAGGGATTCTGGAAGGAGTTGCTGAATAAATTTAATGAACTCTCCCTCAGAAAGACTTGATGGACATCCTAAAAGGATATAATGATAAATATTATGAAAAAAATCCTAAAAAAAATCGCTAACTAAAATTCTTGGAAGATTTTCTGAAAGAAATCCGGAAGAAATTTGTGAACGCATTATTAAAAGAAATCCCTGAAAGGATGTCTGGAGGAACACTTAAACTTCTGTATATAGATCCATTAAAATCTCATGAGAAATTTTCGGAGGAATTTCTATAAAACTTTCTGGGAATTATTTCCGAAACATCTCTAGAAGAATATCTGCTGGAATGACTGAACAAAAGAAGAACTTCGGGAGAAAATCCTAGAGAAATTCCAAAAAGAAATTTTTTAAAGCTCTGAAAGAATTTTCAAAGGAGGGTGGTTTCAGAGTTTCAGAGGTCCTAGTAAAAAGTGTGCCATTGGGGTAGGGGAGTTGAAATTCGGCAGTTTTTGTGTGACTTAATTTACAGAATTTCTAAGGAATCCATGATGCTATTTTCTGGGGTTTTGTATAGGAATCCTCTGTAAAACTTATAGAGGAAATCAAAGCATCCCTGAAAATTAATTCTGAAGAAATATTTAGAAGGTTTTTTAAAGAACTCTCTGGAGAAATTTCTGAAAGAATTCCAAACTTCTAATTTTATAAAAATATAAAACGTTGTAAGAATTTGTGAAATTCGTAGAAGAATTCCGGAAGAAATTTCTGAAATAATCGTTGAAGGCATTTTTTTAAGCAGGGACGGTTTTATAGAAGAATTCTTGATGAAATTTCTGGAGATTCGTTTTGTAAAAAGTGTGAAAACATTACGGAAGAAAACTTCAATAAATATTTTCCTCCCAGCAGATCATACGTAAATTGTCATAAAAATCTTCCAAGAAATATGCCAAGAATATGTAGGAGAATGTTAATGAACCTCATGAGAATATCACCAAAAATATTGTTGATAATCCGTTAAGGTTTACAAAAAAAACTCGCTTAGTACTTTTGTGCGAGAAATGACCAACTCCGAGTATGGTTAGATGTAAGAAAAGTAAAATGTATAGTTTTTCATTGAAGGCTATTCGTGGAATTTGTTTTTGATAACACAAATTTTAAAAATTGTTTCCTTTTGCTTGTTTTGAAAATTGATGAAAATAAAAATTTGAGTAAAAATAGTTAGAATCATTTGACAATCATGGGCTATTCGTCAAATTTTGAAGTCAGCTTTCTGTAAAAAAAAAAAGACACGGACAACGTCTTCAGCTTTCGGCTGTACAGACTGTTTTAAACTTAACATTAGACAACGGACAACGGAGCATGCACCAGTGGAAACGGGGAAGAAACTATTCTCACGAAAAGTTTCAACGCCCGAAGCGGGAATCGAACCCTTACCCCATAGCATGGTGCGATTATAAGCTTGGTGACCCTAACCGCACGACTACGAGGCTTGTTCAAAAAATATTTTCCTCCCAGCAGATCATACGTAAATTGCCATAAAAATCTTCCAGAAAATATGCCAAAAATATGTAGAAGAATGTTTATAGACCTCATGAGAATATCACCAAAAATATTATTGATAATCCGTTAAGGTTTACAACAAAAAAAAACTCGGTTTTGTGCGAGAAATGACCAACACTGAGTATGATTAGATTAAGAACAAAATATGCATGTTTTTCATAGATTCTGGATCTATTTTTGATAACAAAAATTTAAAAAATTGTTTCATTTTGCTAAAAGAAAAAAAAAAGTAAGATGAATTTGACCATCCTGGGCTACTGTCAAATTTTGAAATCGAATTTCTACACAAAAAAAAAATAAAAAAAAACGAATGGTAAGGATTTTGGAACACTTAAATTATATGTCATCTAGCATAGAAAATGGTTATGTGTTGACGCAAAAATAAAAGATTCACAAAATCTCATTCAAATTGAAGAATTTGGAGTCAAAAATGTCATTTTTTTCCTGTTTTGGCTGGAAATGCTCCAAAGGCTCAGGTTAACTAGATCAGTTAGTTCCCAAATCTTCGAGATTATCAACAGGAACTGAATGTCTGAATTTGTTCGCAGAATATATAAAGTCCAGAAGTTCTAAAAATGCCAACTGATTTTCCATGAGAACTTTCAGAAACATTGTTAACCCTCTAATACCCAACCCCGCCTTTAGACTATATCCCGTCTTAGAATTTTTGTATTTTTTCTTCCTGAGCAATCAACACTTCTTTTTTAATTTTTGGCTTATATTTGGGACAGTTTTGGTTTTCTTTTGGTGTCTTTTGAAGCGATTAAAAAAAAATCATCTAAAAATTGATGTTCTGGTCACCTTTTACATGTCATTGTTTCTTTTGTATTGAGTCTCAACAATTATTACTTTTAAGATTCTTCCCTAATCATTCTATTAATGTTAAAGAGATGAGGGGAGGCATCCCTAATATACTCTAGAATAATTTTTCTTAAACATACACAGAATTTCACTTAAAAATACATTTTCCATGAAAAAAAAAATAAAAATAAAAATAGTTCAACAATAATCATAAAATCTCAATATGTTTTCGTTTTATCATATTGATATCCAGGAAAATAATGAAAGCGGTGAGATGTTCTAAAATAAAAATGTGTAAAATCAAAAACCAAAATTCACAAAATCTTAAATTGAAAAGAATCACCTTCCAAACCTCTGTTTCCTGTGATTTGAGAGACTGCATGACAAACCATATTTGATAGAAAATATTTCAGTCGATAAATCAAGAATCCAAAATATGTTTAAAACCGATTTTAGATGAAAAAAAAAAATGATATTTAGATCGACAAATCTGGGTATTGAAAGGGTTTACAAATGTTTGGGAAACTGAAATTTGGAAGGGTTTCTGCCTGAAGAAAATAATGTACATACTACTGTTACAATGGAGTTGTCAAAGTTGAGTGTGAAATTAATAGCGAATTCCTTGTAGAACCATCATTTTTGTCAGAATTATGGGATGATTACAGACAAACTTTTGAAGGATCAACGGAAAGACATTTTATGAAATTGTACAAGTCCTGTGTTTCTAGCATTTGAGATTTTTTTAGTTTAACCTGATTTACATCTCTTTTGTCCACTGCGGCACTACGAGAGCGATTACAACTAACAGCGCATTTACAAGGGAAGGTTACGATGGTGTCCCCCGGTGATTTCAACCGGACTATTTTTGTTGCATTCTTCATGTGGAAATATGAATAAATCCAAAGCCTTTCGGGTGATGGGCCAGTGGTGTAGTCAGGAGGGGCCCTCAAAGGGGCAAATTAGGCAAAATATAACATTATTGAAAATACTCAAACGTAATCAATAAGCAAATTTCACAATGTATTGCAGTAGAAACAGGCAGAATATGCATGAATACATGATTTCGTATCAAATTTATTTTACTACAGGTACTCTTCGATATAACGTACAAAAAAAATTTCTCTTTGTACGTTATATCGAAGTGTACGTTATATCGAAATTTAATATTTGTTATGCTAGTGTTGATGTATTCGACGTGAAATTAACCCCAAACAAAGATTTCGGTGAAATTCACAAAACCAATAATGAAAAACGTGACTTTTCACGAAAAAGTAATTCAATTTTTGTGCTTCGATATAACGTACATTTTGCTTCGATATAACGTGCACTAACTTTTTCCCCAAATTGCGCTAATTCTAGGTAATAAGGCTTATGCTGCAACAAAACATTGATTTGAGTAATTTCGTAGTTTATCTGAGAGTTATTCCTGGGAAAAATAAAAATTTTCAATGTTGTACGTTATATCGAAGCAAAATGTACGTTATATCGAATTCGCTATATCAAGGGTACGCTATATCGAGGGTACGTTATATCGAAGATTACCAGGGTAAGAACCAGTTGACGTTATTTTAATAAAAATCTATTAACTTGTTTATCACCCTGACAACGCCTATGGTAAATTAAAATTATTACGAAATCATGTATACATGCGTATTCTGCCTATTTCTACTGCAATACATTGTGAAATTTGCATTTTAATGACGTTTGAGCATTTTCAATAATGTTATATTTTGCCTAATTTGCCCCTTTGAGGGCTCCTCCTGACTACACCACTAGCCCATCACCCGAAAGGCTTTGGATTTATTCATATTTCCACATGTAGAATGCAACAAAAATAGTCCGGTTGAAATCCCCGGGGGACACCTTCGTAACCTTCCCTTGTTAGTACAGCGCCTAAATTTATTCTATTCTACTATATCGAGCCGGTATTTGTGTTGTTTTCTATTTTCTTCTCTGTTCATGGTAGAATGATTAGCACGAGGATGTTAATGTGTGGCTGCTGTTCCTTTTCCAGTCCGATTGTAGGTTCATTATGAGTTGCCATTTCACCGATAATCAATTATCGGGGTCTCTTAGAAGAGGGCCATGTGCCAGCCGCTCTCGGGAGGAATAGCAACTGACGAAAAGCTTAGGCAGAGATCGTACCCTTGACCATCCGTTTATGAAGCGGACGTCTAAATACTGTGCCATGAGTGGGCAAATTCAAGAAATTTTCGATGAAGTTTCAAAAGATGCTCTGAAAATGGCCACCCATTTCTAACCAAATTTTTCGATCTTCCAGGATCCACATCAATACAAAATTGAAGCGAATTCGAAAAAGTCATTCCCACCTAACGCCATGTGAAGTTCTCTTACTATGATAGTGAGACTGCATCCATATATTGAAACTGCTATCTTTTGCAACAACAAACAACGCAAATCTATAAATCACGCCTCCAATTCAATCGATTGAACAGAAAATCCCGGACATGCATTTGCAAAATCCTACATAATCGTCATGTTCGTTGTTGCTCGTTGTGGTGACTGCCTGCATCGCGTCCCGTCGTTTGGTAGGTACGAGTCTAGCGGAAATGACTTTCTCCGTAATCGAACCGTGTGGATCGGCTGGAGGGAAGTTTCCGCATTTGTCCACGTGCCACGTTCTTCTTCCGGCACATGTTGGCATTTGGTGGTTGGACACTGGAATCGTCCATCCAGAAGTATGCCAGTTGGCCGGCTGTTGCCATGTCGCGCCAGCGAGAGCTTATCGAATCTCGATAAGCACAGCTACCTACTACCTACTGCTCTCGGACGGACGGACGGACGTTCTTTCCTTCCAGTCGATTGGTTGGCATTGGCGGCAGTCGATACCCGTCGATACTACCCCCAGAGTCAGGAATTTTCTCAATTAATATCGGATGTCAGCGACATTGCCCGGGGAGGAGGAGGAGGAGGTGAGGAGTGTGAGATCGCAGAGCAGTCTGGCGAAAGTCCTTTTGTCCTGTTGCAGGGGTGGATATAGCAAAAATAGAGAGAAAAGAGAAATCAAATCGGTAGTCAGGCTTTCTGCATGCACAGCACACGCCAGGCCAGACTCGGACTTAATTCCGGATTATTTGTTGTTGTTGCTGTTGTACGTCTTCTTTCGCTATGTGAAACAGAGATGTGAAAGATATAAACGAAAAGTCTGGACTGACTTCAGCGAAACTGCTGCTAGGCATGAGAAATTGAGGGTGGGAATGTCAAATGCAGTCAATTTCAGGATTGATTTGATAAAAATCAATTTTGGTTGAGGACAGTACAATGTGTCGAAGAAGAGTAACACTACACCTAAAACTAGGTAACTGCGCATATTTTGTGTGATGTAAATATGAGAATATAAGTTCACTGTCCATGAGCGTTTGTGTGACGACGGTTATGAGCATTTCACGCTCAAAACACTGTATTCGAGCTAAAACGCTCTCAAGTCTCTATATTGGGTGTGCTGTAAACAGTAAAATGCATTTTTTGCAAATCATCATTTTGGAACTTGTTGCATAAATAACTATTTTGAACTAGGCTGCAAATCACATTGCCCCATGTGGAGTTTTTCAGCATAGTCTATCCCATGCAGAATTTCACGATTGCTATAAGGATTCTCAAAGGATGCCTTGCATTCACATAGAGATTCTCGGCATTCCCGGAATATGTTAGGTGTATGTTACGTGTAGTATCCATTGTTAGGGTATCTGGACAATATGTAGGGATTGGAGAATAACGTACTTTTGAGTTACTGGTTACTCATTTCTCACTGATCAATATTTACAGTTCTCAGTCTTCATTTTTAATTTCTTACTCCTAACTGCTTACTACTCACTTCTGATTTATCGTCGCTACTCACATCTCACTACCCACCGAGTCACACTCTTTAATGCCCTTTTCTGTTCATTTCACTCCTCTCTTCACTTTTCACTTTTCATTCCTCACACTCGCACTCTAGTTCGCACTCAGTCTAGCGCTCAATCCTTTTTTTTATTGTTCTCCTTTTTGGCACAATGATAAAGCTTGCTCTTCCTCTAAATGCTCTTCTAGAATTTCCACAGTCATTAACTGAGAGCTTCCTCTGTCAATAACTATTTTGCATGTGTAAGAAGATACTCTATGTTCAAGTGAGTGAAGGGAATTTCCATTACAACAAGTTCTTGGACCGACCGGGAATTGAACTCATCCTCCTCAACACAGTCATGCTGAATACCGGTGTGCTCAATGCCTTTTCAGCTAGATGAGCCCTCACGCTAATTACATATAGTTCATTTCTCATTCATCACAGCTCACTCTTCACTTCTCTCTTCTCACGCTGCCTCTCATTTTTTACTGGTTACTTCACACTACTCACTCGCACCACGCCATACTGCTCATATCTCACTGCTTAGTCCTTACTGCCTACCTCTCATCTTATTTTCCATTGCAAATGCTTTAATACTAACTTATTGCTCTTCATCTTCACTGTTCACTCCTCACCACTTCATTGTCTATTCATTGCAATTACTTTTCACTTTTTACTGCTAATTCGTTCTACCGCACTGCTCACTTCTCATTCCTCACAGCTGAATTCCCAGTAATCCTCACTGCTTCACTGACATTTAACCCATCAAAACGCGGGCCGTTGTAAAAAGTTCAATACCATTAAAGCTCGTTCGTCGTATACAGCGCTAGCGTGGTGCAGTTTCAGGATCAAAAAGGCGCGACCTTAAAGGATAACTGCTCATCCTTGACCAAGCACAGGACCAATTGACTTGATGTTGTTTATGTAGTTCCCCAACGAAGCATACTTATCGAGAATTATTATTATATTTTATTAAAGACACTTCATCAAATAAGTTGGCATTCGTGTCCATTATCGAGAATGTTTTCCGAAAGTATACGTAAACACAACAATTTGACAATACCTATAAGGATTCTCTGATTGAATGTTTGGAGAAAGTTAAGAAAGATCCTTAGGAGCATTCTTGAAGAAATCACAGTAGGAATATCTCAAATAATTCATAAATAAATACTTGTTTTAAACTCCTTCTTGGTTATGGGTAACTCTCGCTGTGACCCTCCCACTATTTACACCATATCTTCAAAAATGTTTAAGGTGGCGATTTTCTGAAAGTCCTCCCCAAAAAAGTAAGGAAAATGCATTTGGTTAATCAAATTGGTGGACCCCCCCGTTAGTTAGAGCCACAAGCATTTTGGCGGACCCCTCAATTTTGGTCAATTGTTGGCTCATTTAAACCGTTATAACTCGAAAGTTTTGCCAGAAACCACTTAAAAAATAATGTTGTTGAAAAGAGAAAAGAGGTACTACTCTTTGCAGTTATAAAAAGTTTGGTCGGCCATATTGATTTCGGCCGCCATGTTGAATTTATATACCAAAACATTTTTTCCAACATGTTGGCAACCACCGATTTTTAAATTTCTTGCGTTAATTGAAAGCTGTTACATTTTTACACAACATATCAAAAATATAGAGATGTATCTTCTTCTTATCAAAAGTTATCTGCACTTTTGTGAATCATGCCACTTTTGCGCACTGGGCCAGGTGCCGATTGTTTACATAAATGCAGTGTTTACAAACATTTATTCTAAATCTGAATCCACTAATGAAAAGTTGAAAGTTTCAGCTTTTCAAAACACTAAAAAAGTTTGAAAAACAATGCCCGCATCGTTGAGAAACAGTTAAAAATGAAAACGAACCTCCGATTTGCCCTGCTGCAGGTGCTTTTGTGTATACAAGTAGGCGCCAACTTTGATGCTCTTGCGTGTCATTGCCGGTACGCAGCGCATGGAAATGTATGGAGAAAACGTGTCATGATTAACAAAAGTGCAGATAACTTTTGATAGGAAAAAGATATATCTCTAAATTTTCGGTATGTTGTGTAAAAATGTCCCAGCTTTCGAATGAAAATCGGTGATTGCCAACATGGTGAAAAAAATGTTTTGATATATAAATTCAAGATGGCGGCCGAAATCAATATGGCCGACCAAACATTTTATAACTGCAAAGAGTACCTCTATCTTTTCTCTTTCCAACAATATTAGTTTTTAAGTGGTTTCTGGCGAAACTTTCAAGTTGTAACGGTTTAAATGAGCCAACAATTGACCAAAATCGAGGGGTCCGCCAAAATGCTTGTGGCTCTAACTAACGGGGGGTCCACCAATTTGATTAACCAAATGCATTTTCCTTACTTTTTTGGGGAGGACTTTCAGAAAATCGCCACCTTAAACATGTTTGAAGACATGGTGTAAATAGTGGGACGGTCTCAGCGAGAGTTACCCTTATTAAGGTCATTGCAACCTTAAATGAATACTTAAAAGAATTCCAAGATAAATTGCTGTAGGAATCTTGACCTCCATTCGCAGAAATTCCTGGAGGGTTTCTTGAAGAATTGCCTGAAAAATTCCAGCAGGACATACAAGAGGAATGTCACGGCGGATTCCCGGAGAATTTCCTCAAAGAATTCTAGGAGGAATTGTTCGAGGGCCGGCTGGGACAAATACCAGACGAAACTTTATGGAGGAATACCACAAGAATTACCCAGAGAAACCCCTGGATAAATCACTGAAAGAATTGCTGAAGGAACCCCAGAGGGAGTTGTTAAAGAAATCGTTACACAAAATTCTAGGAGAAAGCCTGAAGAAATGTCAGGAGATATTTCTGGGAGAATCTTTGTAAGATTCCTAGGAGTTTTTCCTCGGAAAATCCATGAAAAAATCCACTCCGGAATCGCTAGAGGAATTATGGGAAGAATCCGCAGAGGAACATCTCTTTGGAGGACTCTCAGAAGGAATTCCTCGAATTACCTATATAGGAATATCTACTCAGAAGAATGTTTTGTGAGATCTTTAGAAGAATTTTTAAGAATAGCTTTGAAGAACTATCGGAACGGAACGGAATCACCTGTCATAAAAACAAATCTTGTAAAAAAAAACAATCTCCGAAAAGATTCTCAATTGAATCGCTTGAGATATTATTGAAGGAATCTCACAGAATATCCTCGGGAGAATGATATGTGCAGAACGAATACATAAGGTCATGATGCAAGGCGTCTAGAAATTCTTAGAAGAATTGGTTAAAGAATCACCGGAGGAAATCCTTGAGAAATCCCAGAAGTATTTCTGAAAGAATCCCAAGAGAAATTTTTGAAGAAATGTCACGAGGAATTTCCCGAATACTCCCTAGACGAATCACTTGAAGAGCTATGTCAGCAGTTCTTAGAGGAGCGTTAGAAGCATTTTTGGAGTGATTCCTTGAAGAATGTCTGCAGAAATTCTTGGAGGTATTCAACGAGTTGCTGGAAGAAATAAGGAGGCATTTTCGGAGGGATTCCAGAAAAAAGTCCTCGTTAAATTCCTAGAATTCTTTATTTTTACAGGGATGAATCTCTGTAAAAATTTTGAAGGTCTCCTTCAGAGAAATTCTCGAAATATTTCTTGAAGAAATAACAGAAGCAATTCCTCAAAACTACTATGAGAAATTCCAGAATAATTACCCAGACAAAATGTTGGAGGCAATTTTACACGAATGCCGGGAAAATATCTGTATAAATTGCTGAAGGAATTTTCCAAATAAACTCTGGTGCCATCTGTAAAAAAATTTCAGCAAGAACCTCGTAAGCATTCCTGATAGAATCTCAAGAAGATTTCTTGGGGAAATGTGACGACGAACTTATAAAAATAACCCTGGAAGGATCCTTAAATTTTATTTCTTAATGAATCCAAGAAGGGATTTCTGGAGGAATTGTTGAAAGCGTGTCTACAAGAATTCTAGGCCTGAATAATTTTTAAAGCAATCCCTGGAACAATCCGCGGAAAAGAGAATTGCAAAAGGAATTTTATAAGAAATATGAACACTAGAGGCAATTCTTTGAAGAATATCGCCAGGAATTTATGAAGTAACCTCAGGATGAATCCCCGAAGAAATTCATCGAAAAATCCATATAGTGCATTAGTTTTAGGACAGACTTGTTAGAATCCCAAAATGGCCGCCATAATGGCCGACTTTGGCACCTACTCACGATTTGAAGCGCACAAATCTCTCCTGTAAACAAAATCAACGCATTTGATCTTCTTATTTTAAACTTATTACAAGTGAGCAAGAACAGAATCATAAAATGCACTTTTGTTTGGAGCTTGCTTCTTGAGATGTGTGCGACTGAAATTCTGATGCACTCTTGAAGCGGGATTTCAAGACGTTTGTCTTTAACATGAATTTCAGGATCTCAGGAATCTCTGCAGAAACCCTGGAAATATCTCTGAATAAATTCCAGGTAGGAATCTAGGATTGCCGAAGTCTCCAGTTAAGCTAAAGGTTAAGGCTTTGGATCAATATTCCGGAAACGGCGCATCCGATTAAGGTGATACGGGTGCCGTGCTATTTTTCCCATCTTCCCTCTCTTTCTAACACTTCGCCTTGTGGTTTTGATGATGGTAATTTAGAATTCTATCGCACATAAAAGGCTGAATTATCAATCAGCATATGCACTGCACGTTAGCATACACAGTGATAAGATTTTGTTTCATAATATTAAGTAGAATCTGAGATTGCCATCTTAAAAATATATTCCTCGACCTTCCCGTTCGTCTTTAACGCCATGGTGTTTGCCACACAACATATGAATTCATGCGATGATACGCAAAGAAACCCCTTCAATTAATAACTGTGGAAGTGCTCAAAGGACGCCAGGTTGAAGAGAGGCAGGCCAAGATCTAATGCAAACGTAGAACCAGAAAGAAAAAGAGAAACCTGGAGAAATTCCAGACATAAAATCCTAGAAAATATCACGAGGAGTCTGAACGAATGTACCAGAGAGATCCCTGGAGAAATCCATACAGAAATTCATGGAGGCAAAACCATAAAATTTCATGGAGCAATCTCCTTACGATAAGGAAGACCTGGAAGAAACATGGAAGCATACCTGAAAAAACCACTGGATGAGTTTTTGGAGGAATGCCACGCAGGCTTGTAAACATTCGACACTTTTCACTACCTTCGTTTCGTTGCCGCGGTCGGGTGTCAGCTTGCTTTGTTTCATTCGAGCGCGACCGCTACCTCTTACACACAACACGAGCGGCAGAACAGTTCGCATCGTACTCTTGTGCTGTGCGGACGTAAGCTCTCTCTGCTGCAGGAAGTTTTACTACCTAAAGCAATTCAACAGTACTTCTCAGTACTACCCACAATAGCACTTTTCAGCGCTAAATTTATACCTACTGATTCCTTTTCGATCCTTGCCTGGACCCGTGCCTTCGATTATTCGTTGGACCCGTTTACGGAAGTCAAATTCCGTGAAACGGTGGTAATCCTACTTGGACACCGATTAGGGAAAAAACCTCCTGGAAGGTCGCTTCAAATTAAATCATGGTTGCATCATCGAACAAAAGGAAGGGTGAATCCTTGAATTCACCGCTTCCTTCCAAAAAAGTCGGTTTCAAAACTGTCGCTAAACGCGGCAAAGTTAGAAGGAAAGGAGAACTTTCAGCTTCTCCGCTTCCTTCTACAAAAACAATTGTTTCGGATGAAAATTTCGTTGAAATGAGTAATCCTTATGAAACGCTGAACAATTTTTCGGAACAGCAAATTGAGGATGCCTCTAGCCCAGGTACTTCAATTTCTGCTAAAAAACAACGGGTGCCGCCAATCGTGGTCAGCGTCTGTGAATTTGCTGGTTTTAGGCAGGAGATCTTGAACTCCATAAGGGGAATCAAGGTTTCCTTCCAAATTGCCAGGAAAGGAGACTGCCGCGTATTGCCGGAAACCCTGAAAGATCGGGATCTTCTTCTCAAGTACCTTACTGAGAAGAAGCATAAATTTTTCACATACGACGACAGGTCTGCACGCTTGTTCAAAGTCGTATTAAAAGGTCTCTCTAGTGATGACAAATCACCTGATGAGATCAAAACTGAACTCAACTTATTACTTGGTTTCACTCCAGTCCAAGTAATAAAAATGAAAAAGAGAACCCGCTCTGAGAATCCTCGGCAGGGTATCTCTCAAGAATTTTATTTAGTTCACTTCAACAAAAGTGATCTAAATAACTTGAAATATTTGGAAAAGGCGAAGAAAATGTTTCTTGTCCAAGTGACATGGGAACATTTTCGTAAGCCTGGGGGAAATTTCCAGAACCCAACTCAGTGCCGTCAGTGCCAAGGTTGGGGGCACGGAACGAAACATTGCCACATGGATGCTAAATGCATGATTTGTGGAGGTTCTTCTCACGCCAAGGACAACTGTCCGGTAAGGGAAGATACCAGGAAGTTTAAATGTACGAATTGCGGTGGCAACCATAAGTCAAACTTTTGGGATTGCCCTATCCGCAAAAAAGTTGTCGAATCACGTGCCCGGCAGATGAATGGGAACGCTAGTCGTACCCGAAACTCTGCAGGTAGAATTTCTAACAACACAAATTCTTCCATCAACGATCGGTTGAATAATTTTCATACCGCTCGTACCTATTCGCCGGAGGTAGTTAACCACCAAACAAACCTTCGAGCGAATAATCTACCCTCCAGCAGTGGAGTGAGTAATATTTCTAATTTTGTTCGAACGAATCGAGCTACCTATGCCCATGTGGCTGCGGATAAACAAAATTCAAATAATTCCTATCACCAAACATCAAATACGGAAAATGCACGTGATTCAGGCATGTCTGCTTCCGATTTTGACTTTTTATCTGAACAATTGCAACAAATGATTGATGCAATGTTCAAAACTCAAACTATGGCTGAAGCAGTCCAAGTTGGAGTTAAATTTACAAATAAAATAGTAATTGGATTACGTTTTGGTAATGGATCCAAATAAATTTTTGAACATTTTAAATTGGAATGCTCGTTCTCTAAATGGTAAAGAGGATGAGCTATTCCATTTTTTAACAGTTAATAATGTGCATATTGCAGTTATTACTGAAACTTATCTAAAACCTGGGTCTTCAATCAAACGAAACCCAAACTATTTTATTTATAGAAATGATCGCCTAGATGGAGCATGTGGTGGAGTTGCTATCATCGTCGACAGGCGCATCAAGCACCAAATTTTTTCATCATTCGAAACCAAAGTTTTTGAAACTTTGGGTGTTTCTGTTGAAACAAACTTTGGTAAACATACTTTCATTGCGGCCTACTTGCCTTTTCAATGCACTGGCCAGCAAATAGATTTTCTTAAATCTGATTTGCGAAAATTAACTCGCAACAGGTCCAAATTTTTCATAATTGGTGATTTTAATGCGAAACACCGCTCGTGGAATAATCTTCAGTCCAATTCAAACGGCAGGATTTTATTTGATCAGTGCTCTTCAGGATATTTTTCTATTCTATATCCCGATAGCCCCACTTGTTTTTCTTCTGCTAGAAATCCCTCAACAATTGATTTGGTCTTAACTGACTCAAGTCAGCATTGTAGCCAATTGATTACTCATGCTGACTTTGATTCTGATCATCTTCCTGTAACATTTCAAATTTCCCATGAAGCGATTTTTAATCCCATCAGCTCTACTTTCAATTATCACAGAGCTGACTGGGATACATATAAAACATACATCGATAGCCATTTAGATCTTAATGTTTCATTGGAAACACATTTTGATATTGACAATGCCCTCGAAACTTTGACTAGTACTATAGTCGAAGCTAGAAGCGCATCAATACCAAAGTGTGAAGCAGGGATGGCATGTCACGCAGAAACTGTGCCCATTTACGCTCATCTTTCACTGAACTTCTCACTTTCATTTTTCTTACAAAAGAGAAAGAGAAAAAACGCACAATAAAATGTACATAATTTCTCTCACGCAGAGTTTTTGTGCGGGTGATTAGAGTGCTGCGTGAGAGCAATGAGAGCCCGCAGATCATAATCCCAGTGCGCAATTTCTGCGCGCACGCAGAAAAAACAGAACTCAGTGCACACGCAGTGTGTTCAAAGGGGTCAGTGTTGATTGAGCATTTGGTGAACCGAAAGCATGCCAGTGAGTCCAAAACCAGGGGTATCAAATCTTGTGATATCAGAGACAAGCATACGTCTTAAGCTGGTCAAGAACTTACAGTTGATGGATATTTTGGTTCCAAATTCCACCAAAAGGCTGTGCTAGTGAGCTAACAAATTTTGTTTTTCAAATATATCAGGAAAATTTGCAAAAAAATTGCAACGAAATTTCAATCTCATATATCTCATGATCCTGATTACTTAGAGAGTTGGTGTCTTCGGCAAAGTTGTTTGGCTGGTCAAGGACTGGCCGATAATAAAACTTAAGATTCAAAATTCCACCGCTAGGCGGTGATAGTGAGTTAGCAAAATTTGTTTTTCATATATATTAGGAAAATTTGCAAAAAAATTGCAACTAGCGCCGCCTAGCTGCAGAAACTTGAACCAAACGGTAATTATTCTGAAAGCCCTTGATATACCAAACAATTTTGCCGAAGACACCATCATTCTAAAGAATCAGAGTACTGAGATATGTGAAATGTAAAATTTGTACGCTCTCTTGCGCCGCCTAGCGGTGAAATCACGAATCATACGATCCATATTGTGAAAGCCCATGACCAGCTGAACTACTTTGCCGAAGAAACCAACTCTCTAAGTAATCAGGATCCTGAGATATATTGGATGGAAATTTTGTCAGTGTTGCATCTGCTTGTCTAAGATATGACATAAATCACAGACAAATGGATATGTGACACTAACGAAATTTCAATCTCATATATCTCATGATCCTGATTACTTAGAGAGTTGGTGTCTTCGGCAAAGTTGTTTGGCTGGTCAAGGACTAACCGATAATAAGGCTTGAGATTCAAAATTCTACCGCTAGGCGGCGCTAGAGAGCAAACAAATTTTAAATTTCGCATATCTCAGCATCCTGATTTTGTAGAAAGATGGTGTCTTCGGCAATATTGTTTAGTAGATCATGGGCTTCCAGAATAATTACCGTTTGGTTCAAGTTTCTGCAACTAGGCGGCGCTAGTTGCAGTTTTTTGCAAATTTTCCTGATATATATGAAAAATAAAATTTGTTAACTCACTAGCACCGCCTAGCGGTGGAATTTTGAATCTTAAGTTTTATTATCGGTTAGTCCTTGACCAGCCAAACAACTTTGCCGAAGACACCAACTCTCTAAGTAATCAGGATCATGAGATATATGAGATTGAAATTTCGTTAGTGTCACATATCTATTTGTCTGTGATTTATGTGATATCTTAGACAAGCAGATGCATTTGCTACTAGACGGCGTAATAGTACTTTCATACTCCCTGTGGTACACACAGTATTGCACTGGAAGCACGACTGAGTGCGCACTCAACGAATTTTTGTGTGCACATTTTCTGTGCGCACAAAATGTGCACGCAGAAACTGAAAAACATGCTTGTTCTATCATTTGTTTGAGCACTCATTTTGAGTGTGCCGCTGATGGATGCCAGAGAGTGAGCGGCTGGTTTGTGTGTGAAAAAAGTTGCGTAGTTCACCCTCGCTCTCGTTGAAAGTCGTGTGTAGAGTGTATGTTTTCTCTTCTCACGTTTCGCACTGAGGAGCATGCCATCTCTGGTGTGAAGTCAAATTCGACTCAGTTATTATTGACGACGATCTGAAACTTCTGATCCGTCTTAAAAACGTGAGAAGAAGACAATTCCAACGAACTCGAGATCCTGCTTTGAAAGTAATCTGGCAGGATCTTCAGAAGGAAATTAAAAAACGTTTCACCGAATTGAGAAACAAAAATTTTGCAAATAAAGTTTCTCAATTAAACCCCGGCTCTAAGCCGTTTTGGAAATTGACAAAAATTTTGAAAAAACCTCAGAAGCCTATTCCTGCGCTGAAAGAGGATAACAAAATATTATTAACTAATTCTGAAAAAGCACAAAAACTTGCCAAACAGTTTGAAAGTGCGCATAATTTCAGTATAGGTCTCACTAGTCCAATAGAACATCAGGTTGCCCGCGAATTCGAAAACATTCTCAATCATGAGAACATTTTCGACAATTCATTGGGCACTGATTTGGACGAAGTGAGATCTATTATAAAGAAGTTTAAGAATATGAAAGCTCCGGGTGATGACGGAATTTTCTATATTCTCATCAAAAAACTTCCAGAAAGTTGCTTATCATTTTTGGTTAATATATTTAACAAATGTTTTCAGTTAGCATATTTTCCTGAAAAATGGAAAAATGCTAAAGTTGTTCCAATCTTGAAGCCTGACAAAAATCCTGCCGAAGCTTCTAGTTATCGTCCAATTAGCTTACTGTCATCTATCAGTAAACTTTTTGAAAAACTTATTTTAAATAGAATGATGATTCATATCGATGAAAATTCTATTTTTGCCAATGAGCAGTTCGGATTCCGCCATGGTCATTCGACTACTCATCAACTTTTACGGGTAACGAATTTCATTCGTTCCAATAAATCTGAAGGTTACTCCACTGGTGTAGCACTTCTTGACATAGAAAAAGCATTCGATAGTGTTTGGCACGAAGGCTTGATCGTAAAATTGAAACATTTTAATTTTCCACTATACATTATTAAAATTATTCAAAACTATTTATCGGATCGAACACTTCAGGTAAATTATCAAAATTCCAAGTCAGATAGATTACCTGTAAGAGCTGGTGTTCCACAAGGCAGCATACTGGGACCAATCTTATACAATATTTTTACCTCCGACTTACCTGATTTGCCACAGGGATGTCAAAAATCGTTATTTGCAGATGACACAGGAATCTCAGCCAAGGGGCGAAGTTTGCGTGTCATTTGTAGTAGATTGCAAAAAAGTTTAGATATTTTTTCTTCTTATTTGCAAAAATGGAAGATTTCTCCAAATGCTTCCAAAACTCAACTTATCATATTCCCACATAAGCCAAGAGCTCTTTATTTGAAACCCTCAAGTAGACATGTTGTCACTATGAGGGGAACTCCAATAAATTGGTCGGAAGAAGTTAAGTATCTAGGGCTCTTACTAGATAAAAACTTAACTTTTAAAAACCACATAGAAAACATTCAAACTAAGTGCAATAAATACATTAAGTGTTTATACCCACTTATTAATAGAAAATCAAAACTTTGTCGCAAAAACAAATTTTTGATTTATAAACAAATTTTCAGACCGGCCATGTTGTACGCTGTCCCAATATGGTCGAGCTGTTGCAATACCAGAAAGAAGCAACTTCAGAGGATTCAAAATAAAATTTTGAAAATGATTCTGAAGTTGCCTCCCTGGTATAGCACTAATGAGTTGCATCAAATTTCTAATATTGAAACATTGGAACAGATGTCAACTAAAATCATTGCCAACTTTCGTCAAAAATCGTTGCAGTCTTCTATTGCTACGATTAGCTCTTTGTATAATTAGTTTATGGTGGGTTAGGGTTAGGATAAGTTGAAAAAAAAAAATGTATTTCTGACACGCAGGTGAAAAATAAAGCCTGCAAAAAATCTTAACTGCTACAGCAAATGAAATGTAATATGTTATTAATTAGTATTGATAATAGCTTAAATTTATTTCACCAAATTAGGATGATAGTGTGTTATAATACACAGAACACCTAGATTAAGTTGAAGAATGTAAAAATTGATTGAGATACTAATAAAGATTATTAAAAAAAAAAAAAAAACGAGCGGCAGAACGAAGATCAATAAACAAAAAAGTGGATCAAATCATCGTCGTCTGACACGGTGACATTTGTCTAATTCCAACTTTTCGCAAAATTTCCGCCAATTTTGATTAAGATTGGTATAATATTAGTTTATTCGTGTGTGATAAATCGATTACGACACATACATTTATACAAAACAGCTCTCTTTATGGGAAAGACAGGAATAACAAAAACCGAACCATCTCCCGAAAATGCAATCGTGGTCAAGCGCATTCATTCGAAATTTATGTTCCGGACAGTAGTTTGATTGCTTGTGTTGCGAATGTTGGAGACAAAGGCAGCCGAATATCGACAAAAGGTGTCAAAGACTGTGATCACTAACAAGACTGATGCCACGAGGAAATCGATAAAAAAAACACTGTACACTGAAAGGAGCCTTGCAGTAATGACAAGCATAAAAATGTTTTTAAATTTACCATGGCAAAACATGATCATCGACCCACCAACGCTTCTTGTGTGCGTTTTGTCTATTCTCACATCAATCGGTTCGATAGCTGAGTGGTAGCGTGCGAGCCTGGTGATGTCAAGGTTCTTGGTTCGAATCCGGTTGCCAACCGAAACTTTTTTTAATTGAAAATCGAGTCCATGGTAAAATTGAAAACATAATTCTGTTGAATTAAAACGAAACTCAGTCTGCATAAATTTAGTGGCGTTGTGCATTTAAATTAACCCTCAGAATAGTAATTTTCACCGCAAGCCGCCGTTCAGTGTAGGAATCCCTAAAAATACCATAATGAATTTCTAAAACCACAAGAAGGAATTACTGCAAAAGGCAACGAGAGATCCAAAGAAAAGTTTACAAAACAATCCTTGAAAGAATTGTTGGAGGAATTCCAAAAAAAAAAAATTGCAGTAAAACCCGTAGAAGTACAAATGCCACGGGGAATTGCCATGTTATTTCGTGCAGGAACTCCAGGGTCAATTGTTAAGACAATCCCTAAAGAAATTTTAGAGGGAAAGGCCAAGAGGAATTCGGAGAAATCCGTATATGAGATCTCGTGAAGCATTTGCTGGAGAAATTCTTAGTGAATTTTCCTGGAAAATCTTTGAAGAATCATCTAGAGAAAACCGATAGGAATTGTAGGAAGCATCCTTGGGAGAAAATTGAAAGCATCACTGGACAAATCCCATTCTGCAGAAGGAAAATTCTGGAGAATCACTACAGAATTCTTGGAGAGGTAAGTGGAGGAATATACGGATGGTATCTCGGAAGAATACCAGGAGCCACTTCAGATAGAATCTTTCAATGAATCCCTGAAAGCACCATGGAGATATCCCTGGAGGAACATCAAGAGGAATCCCTGGATAAATCTCTGGAGTTATACCTAGACAAATCCTTTGCTGGAAGATCCCTGGAGAAATCCCAGGATGGATTCTTGGAGAAATTCCAGCGAGAAGTCTAGGAGGGATTTCGGAAGCAAAGCAGAGCAAAGGCTGGAGGAAAGGGTGAAGAAATTCCAGAATAAAACTTTGGCGAGATTCCTGGGCGTCTTTGGATAACTATCGGGAAAATTCCGGGAAATCTGTGGGAATCTCTGAAAGTATCTTGAGAAAATTCGAGATCGAGATCTGAAACTGAAAAACCAGCGAAGTATCCTTGAGGAATTTCATGAAAAATGTATATAGGGGAAAATCTTTGGATAAGAGAAAGAATCTTTGGAGGAAACTATTTTTTCTTCTCGAGTGTTAGCAGCAATCAAATGTACATAGTTTCGTTGAGCTAGTTTTTAAACGAATGATTTAAGAATTTCCTATCACTACCTATAGTGTGATACATCTAGAAGATTTGCTATTTGCTTTTCTACAGGAATTATTGTCATAATTACGAAAACAAAACTCCACGGTGGGGGCTGGCTCACCAACACTTCCGGTCCGCTTTAGTGCTTTATGCATCATTGTGGCCAGGTGTTGTTCTAGTTTTTCCAACTGTATTGTAAAGCATGAGCGGTGATCCTTGGCATTCTTGTGTAAATTGGGGTACTCGGAATGTTGATCGATCACCGATTATTGCTGGCAGATGCAGTGGAAAGTTTGTCTTAATACGTATCAATCGTCTCTGATAAACGAGAAAAACTGACCTCCCTGATTACCTGTCTCTGAGCCAAATTTGGTATAGAGTCTTCAGTCTCCAATTAATCGCTTCATGTTTGATGGAGGCTTTTAATCCAATGGGTTACATAGCCGCTATCCGATTGAAGAGAGTGATGTTCCGCGTAATATATCACAAATCAAAAGAGGTGCGGTATATTACGTGGAGCGGATATACTGAATTGGGTACCAGACCAAGTCCCTGCTGGTTGGCACGAAATAGGTGAGCCATAGACAATAGAATCGTCAATGTCGTAGGGCATAGTATGTGACTGTTGTCGAAAAACCAAAAAAGCTTTTAATGCCCAACCAAATCATTAGCAATATCAATTTGCTTCAAACGCGTTCCAGTGATAGGGTTAAGATTAGGATCAATTATTACAAAACAATTTCACGTTTCAATATGTGTTTAGTAGTTTTAGAGGTAACAGCCTAATAAGAAATTTTCTGTAGGTTCATAACTTGCACTCAACGAGTTGAATGTTATATTGCCTCACAACTGTAAGCAACATTATTACTCATTAATAAAAGGTTGTATCATCAATATGGACATAGACTTGCTGAACGAAACATTTGACCAATTAACATCTTTCAGGTATAAAATAGGTAGTAGGACAAAACTTTTATTTTTGAAAGTAGTTATCTATGTTCATGATAGAAGAGTAGCTTAAAGTGATACCACCCGTTTCAGATCCAGAAACGTTTCACACTGAAAGAAGGTTGGAATGACAGTGTGAACAGAAGATCCGAACTGCTAGGTGTAGGAAGAAGTATGTTTATCTCCCCTCCCCTTCCCCAACACTCTGTAGAATTTTGATACAACTTCACGTAACTGTTTACTCCCTAGCCAAGATCACAGGGTTTGACGGTATTTAAGTGAAGGAAGTTAATTATAATTCTTGTAATGAAAATATCACCTACAACACTTTAATGCGCCTCCAGCGGTTCATTGCGAACCGGCTGCTACAGATGGAGTATAGCTGATTTATCAGAAATGCTCGATAAACAGGAGGAACCTGCTAGGGCTTAGTAGTTTCTATACTCAGAAAACAGGTCCAGTCGGTTGAGTCGGGAAGGGTTGCGAGAGTCGTTGTGAATCATAATGAAAACATTTGTGCTTTGTGACGAATCTTGGGATCTTTCTGGAGTCAGCAGACTTGGAATTGTTGTCTGGGCTTTCCACTATTTGGTTAATTTTAACAATCAATATGCAACAAATAGTAGTATCTCGTGTATTCAAATTGCTCATTCACAGTTCTGACATTGTATTTACTTGTGATTAATATTAATTTTAATTTTGAATATCAGTATTTTCATATGTGATAGTTGTTTTGTGAGTAAACCCTAATATGTTTTGAATATCTAATGCTTAATAATGTTTTCTTGCCATATCAATTTAAAATAACTAAGAAGCCGAAACCAATTGATCTGCTCGTCGCATTTCGTTCGCGTTTTTATTATTTTTTCTTCGCAATTCCGCTGACGGTTTGGCCGGTGCTACGCCATCCGGATGGCTCTTCCGCGGGTGAGAAAGTGTGAAATATTTTCGAGAAGATTTGTGTTCAAACGTAGGATTGTGTTTAAGCTTGGACCCGTGTTGCTGGAGCAGCTGGCAGCGCTACACCGTCCGGAAGAGTTTTATTGTCTTGTACGTGATTGAATGCCGCTGCCAGCAGAGGTTTCACACAAGAGATGCCGAAGTTCGTATAGATAGTGTCGAAATAAACCGTCAATCCCGCGTGTTATCATCAAGTAGCTTTTCGATTAGAAAATAGTAGCGATGTAATTTTGTTTGGTTCCTGTTTTTTCGTAGTTTTTCGCGTTTTTGGCTGATATGTCACGCCGTCAGATTCGCGAATCGGTCGGTACATCACGCAATGATTCGCGAGTGGTTCCAGAATCATACAGTGTGGCCTCATATTCATAATTATGTGAGAGGTCAAGTGACGTGTGTTCTAATGATGACTGAATGCGTGCGCGATGGTGGTGAGACGAGGAGCATGCCGAAGAGCAGCCGATCTGCGCTGTTTCGACGTTCCCATGGTGATGGTAGCGCTACCTTCGATGGATTCCGGTGAGAATGTTCTGATTATCGTTACTAAATACATCAAATTGAACTAAATACGCGCCAGTTTCGAAGGTTACCTTTGAAGCAGGAAGTGTGTTTGCATTATCATTATCCATTTGATAACGGTAATGCACACATGCGGGGCTTGTTGTAAGTGAAAGTGACCTCGGAAAGGACGTGAGTAACCAGACATTCTGAAACGGGTCACTGGATTCCAACAGAGCTATCACCTTTCAACTCCCGGGCTAAAGATGATTTCAGTTGTGAGTGTGAAATTCATCAAAAACCATACAGACAACTGCAGACATCTTTCTTCCATAATACCACTGCCGGACAGTGGGAGTTGAATTGTATACACACACACACACACACACACACACACACACAATTACGAAAACAAAACTCCACAATTCGTCATTAAACAACATGCTTCCTGAACATTCGTAGTAGCTTTATTCCGTTCACTTGCCTACTCGCCAGAGAGGGGTAAATATTGTGACAAACCGAATTGATGCCATCAACACCGGAGAAAGGTGAACGACTTCCGACTCACTCCAAGGAGTTCCTCCACTTTCCGACCCTTTCATTTGTCAACCTTGGTTTGACACGTGCCCTCATCCAACCTCCGTCCTTCGTGTTCCATTTTTCTCCTGCTTCACGCAAAAAGCCCCTTCGAACCCTTTTCAACGCCTTTTCGATTTTTCCCAGCTGTGACTTTTCTACCTTGTAGGTATTTCAGTATTTCCACTGATTGTGACTGTGTTACGTAGGTATTGACGAAAGGGAATGGAAATGTGGTCTTGCCGTTCGGCAAGGAGGAGAATAACCTCTCAAGGTAAGAATGATCATTAAATTGCGTTACGTTCCTACCTGTCGTGGAAGAAACATGCGCATTTTTACGCACAATGAATGCAGAGAGCGAGGCAATATAATTTTGGTTCGGCTATTGCGTGCCTGCTGGTGGCAGCATCGTTATCCTTGCTGCCATTATTGCTACTGGTGTTTGCGAAAAACAGTCACGTTTCACCGAGTGACGAACCGCAATTTAATATAGGTGACATTGAATTTCATCATGCAGCATTTGGTTTCATTTGGGAGAATTTCAATTTAGTTATTGTGTCATTTGACGACTACTCAGAAAATAAAATAATTCAACAAAAATCACAAGTTTAGAGCAGTTGAAAATTGTTGTATTCTATTTGATCAAGAGTTATGATATTGGCAAAGATGCAGAAATAATTAAAATTTCTGCTCCATGGTAATGGACTGCCACAGCAACCCACGATATGGTTCACGATCAATCGCACTTACCAGGATCTCGTCGATTACGATGAGGAACAGTAGCGGTGATAGTATACATCCTTGCCTAACTCCTGCAACGATCCGGATGGGATTGGACAAAACACCGTTGTGCAATACTCTGCACGAAAATGCCCTGTACTGTGCTTCAATGAGGCCGATTTTTTTTTTCAGGGACACCCTAGCACCTGAGAGCTTCCCACATGTTTTCGTGATTGAGACGGTTGAAAGCTTTTTCATAATCAATGAACACCAGGTAGAGAGTCTTTTGGAATTCATTGACTTGTTTCAGGATGATACGGAGAATAATACACAGTAGCATGATGTAGTAGTTGTGTAGATACATTAGGGACAGCTTTGAGCAGGCTCTGTTCGATTGCATGTTACGGATGGCTGTTTCTATCTTCTGCAATGATGGAGAATCGGTGTTGACATGGGTAATACGTCGAACTCTTGGCGGATCATGCTGAGATGTTGGTGACATGGCCGGCTCTTGAAAAAGGTTTTCAGAGCTGTCAAAAGCTGTCCAGACGACGTGACTTGTATGGGCATCGTAGCATTCATCTTATTTCCACTTAGGCAACACGTGAGACATCGTAGAAGAGACTACTGGAAAAACTTGTATTGAGAAGGCATGAGATGTTGCTTATTGACAAATTGAGAGATGAAATATGTGAAAAAAAATTGCGTTCTGATGGGATTCGAACCCACCCTGTCAACCAGTGAACGTATAAGATGTTGCATGTGGAGGCGATATGCGTACATTTTACATGCGCCTAAATATATAGATGCATGCACGCATATGACCTCCACTTTTTTATCTTATGCAACATCTTATACGATTACTGGTTGTCTGGCAACGACTCCGTTTTCGCTATACCGGCGCTTTAACCAACTAAGCCACAGAACAGGTAATGATTCTGCGGAGTAGAAAGCCTGACTCCGAGGCCACACCGTGAACACTACTTTTTCACAAACCCATCTCTCTTTTCGGCTTAGATGCCAATCCACAACACACTCGCGTTTGTGCCCACCAACCGAGACTATTGTCGCCGATATTTGCGGCTTTCTTTCCTTCGTCGGTTAGGGAGTCTGCCAACGCTCTTTTGTCCCGCCTACATGACCCGGGTAGAGGCTAATGGCAAACAAAGGACAAAATAATAACTGGTTTTGCCATCATATCTCGTTTTGCCATTCTTCTGTTATTATGAAAAACTTAAAATGGCAAATCAATAGCAAAATATACAATCATAGCAAATCTTGTCATTGATATGTTATTCATGAATAATGCTAAATAACACATCAATAACAAAAATTACTGTCATGGTAAAACTTGCAATTTAGCACCTTTTATAATGAATTGTATAAAATATCAAAACAATAACATAATTTACATGCCTAGCTAAATTTGCCATTATTTTGATATTGTGAGAAATTATTTATAAACATTAGGCCCCATAACATATTTTACTCTTAATATACCATTAACTTTTATATTCTATATTTTTTCAAGCATAACTTTTCAATTCGACGTATCTCGCAAAAGTAAACAAATCCGGATTCTCAGCTGTGTGTTTGATTCGCAATGGATTCTATTTGATGTACATCAATTTATGTTAATATAGAAGTCAAACAATTAAAGAGTATAATTTGTAAAACGACGTATCTATCTACCCTAACAACCCTACGCTGCGAAAACGTTCCTAAATAGGAGAAGCCAGAGTAGATCGCGGGGCAACGGTGGCTACGTTCATCAAAGTGGATTTGATTTTTAAGTTCGTTTCGTTTTGAGTTTTTAATTCCCACAAAATAAAACTGTTTTTACATTGATTGATGAATTTAAATTTTATTGAAGAAAAAAAAATAAAAAGCTCATTTTACCTTTCTTCTGCTACTTTGAAATAATAACTGAATCTACCATTATTTTAAAATGGAATTTTGATCGCCACTTAAACAGCTTAATTTGTTCTTATTCTGTTATCAATAACTCAAGAATGTCATATTTTGTTATTCACCGATAACAGTTAATTTGGGTCTTATTTTGTTATCAATATCTCAATAATAACTTATTTTGTTCTTCAATTTTATCCCCATGCTTTACCATTACTTTGTTATTACAATGGCAAAATAAGTTATTTTTAAGTTTTTCTGCTATCAAAATTTTGTTATTTTTTTGTTATTTTAACTCTTATTTCAAACAAACAAATAACACATTTTGCCATTCAAACATTCTGTTTTAAAGGTAAAATTTGCCATTATTTTGCCATTAAGCTCTACCCGGGTTCGCTCGCTCCGTCGTGGCTTTGGCGTTCCTTCGTTACTCTATCTGTCTCCAGGTGTAGTCTGTAATCCACTGCTTTCTCTGTGTGCGTAGCTTATTCTCGCCGATGGTGATGAAGGCGTTCTTGATGGTGGTGATCGTCTATGCTATCACCTTCCAGAATATCCGCAACACGGTTCTCTAGCTCCTCGACGAAGGACCTTTTCACCGCAGTGTCTTCCAGTCAGCGTGTGTTGAAGCGGCGCCCAATTTTCTCCTCCTGTAAGAGATGATGGTCGGACGCAATGTCGGCGTTACGTTTGTTCTGCACATCAAGAAGGCTCCCTCTCCATTTTCGGCTGATGCAGATGTGGTCAATTTGATTTTCCGTGACGTCATCACGGGAAACCTATGTCACTTTATACACTTGTAGATGAGGGATGAGCGATCCCCCGATCACTATGTCATTGTTGCCACAAAACTCTGCAAATAATTCTCCGGTTTCGCTCATTTCTTCGACACCATGACGTGCACATAGTCCGAGTTTTCGGAACCAACCTTCGCGTTGAAGTCGCCCATGAGGATCTTGATATCACCTTCCGGAATAATGTCCACAACAGCATTCAGTTGGCTGTAAAAGTTCACTTTGTCCTGCATTTCGGCAGCATCGGTTGACGTGCAACATTTGTCAAGGCTTCGAACCTGTGGTCTGAATCTGTCCACAATTATCCTCCTATTAATAAGTTCCAAGTTCATAAGCGCAGCGTGAACCAAGGGCCTGTGTTGGCCGCCAGATTTGTTTTAATTCGAGCCAACTCAATGATTATCAATAACACTAGTTTACAGCATTTTTGAACTCGGTAAGCTGATGGTCATTTTTGGTGTAGAATCATGCCCTGAGTTCGAAAACGTGAAAGAAAAAAATTACAGTAGAGCGGAAATTTTTTCGACTTTCCATACAAGGTTGATGATTTGAAATCGATTTTTGTTCTATTTTTAAGTAAAGTCGCTCACTTCAAACATCTCATTCTCCGTAATCAATGCTCCGATTGAGTTGAAATTTTTACTGTAACTCGCCTACATATGATAGGTCAAATAAACGTCGAGAAAGAATTTTTAAGTTGGGTTTGTCTTATTGAAAAAAATACATTTCTTCAAATTTTTTTGGAAATTTCGCTAAAATTTAGGAAGATCGTCCCTAAAACACGCCAATATCTTGAATTTCATCAATCTGACGCAAAACCTGTATTCAGATGATCGAATGGCATTGTATTCAGCTTTTAATTTATGGAAAAAGATTTAAAATTGGTTGAACAAAACGCAAGATATTTGAATTTTAGTAAATTACATATTTTGAGAAGTTGCAAAACTCGATATTGAGCTAAAACTCAAAAACTGTTCTACTTAAAATTTTTTGAAGGTTGGTTTCGAAATCAGCACTAAATTATGCTTCAAAAATTTTGGTCGTTGACAGAAGTTCACAACTTTCGTTTTATTTTGTAAACTTGTGTAATTTAGAGATCCAGAAAAAATATCTCAAAATAGAGCATTCATCCAGGAATTTCTCCAGGGATCCCCAAAGGAATGTCTACAGAGATCCTTTTAAATATTTCTACAAGTGTTCCTGCAGAGATTTCTTCAGGGGTTCCATCAATTGCTACAATAATTCAATCTGGAAAAACTCTAAGTATTTCAGCAGGAATACTTTACAGAAATCCTTTTAGAATATTTTACCAGAGATTATCTAAAAATTAATCCTGGAATTCCTTAAAACATTGTTCAAAACATTCTTTTGAGAATCCTTCCAAAAATTTAAAAATAATTTGTCCAGAAGTTATTGCAGACACGGATTGATCTTTTTCTAGTCATTCCTACCAAAATTCGTCAACGAATTTGTTAAGAAAGCTTACCTAGAATTTCCTAAGAAATTCCTCATGCGATTGCTTCCGGAAATTCTCCAGGGGTTCATTCGGGAATTTCTTCTGTGTTTCTTTAAGGAACAACTCCAGGGATTATTTTGAAAATTCCTCCGTGGAGTACGCCAGAAGTTCTTCTTGGAATTCTTTCAGGAACTCTTTCAGAAAATAATCCAGTACTTCCTCCAGGGACTGTTTAGGGATTCCCTTTAAGAATGTCTCTTGGAATTGCTTCTGGGATTCTGCTGCGATTTCTTCAGGGATTCCTCCAGGACGTATCCAGGATACGTCAAGAATTTCTCCAGGACTTCACTCGGAAATTCCTTGTGTCATTCTCTCTGGAACAACTTATTTTTAAAATTCCTCCAAAGTATCCCTAAGGAACACTTCTTAGGGTTCCTTCAGGAATTCCTCCTTGTATTATTTAAGAAACTCCTCCATGAATTATTTCAGTATTTCTTCAAGGAACAGTTTAGGGATTCCCTTAGAAATTCTCCTTGAAATTGCTTCTGATATTCCTTCTGGACTTTATTCTTTTAGGGATTCCTCCACGAACGCTTCTACGAATTCCTTTAGAATTTCTCCATGAATTCCATCTGCAATTTTTTAGAGATTCCTCCCAATTTTTTTTTCAGGAATTCCTTCAGAAATTCACCAAAAGATCCCTCTAGAAAGTTCACCAGAAATTCGTCTAGAAATTCTTCTGGAGATTCCTTCTCAGGAATTTCTACCGGCATTCCTCTAGGATATCCACCAATGATTCTTCCAAGAATTTCTCAAGGGTTTTCTCCATGCATTCCTTCAGGACCCTTCTAGGCATTCCTCCAGAGTTTCCTCCAAGAACTCCTCCAAAGATTTCTTCAGGAATTACTTCAGGGATTCCTCCAAGAATTCCACCAGGAATTCTCCTAGTCATTCTTCCAGGAGTTTATCCAGGCGTTTTTCCAGCGATTCATCTTTAGCTTCTTGCAGAGTTCTTTGAGCGATTCCCCTAGGAATTCTTCCAGATATTCTTCCAAGAATTGTATCAGGGAGTCCTCCAGGAATTCCACCAGGAATTTCCCAGGAGGTCTTAAAAAAAAAAGACATTACACCGTCTTCGACCTTGCGGCCTCTACAGACTGAACAGTACAAACATTCGACAACGGACAATTCTCCACTGGGCCACTGGGTGTTATAGTGGCCCAGTGGAGAATTTTCCGTTTGACGAAAAGTTTTCCCCGACTGGAGCGGGAATCGAACCCACACTCCGAGGCTTACGAGACACCTAAACGACTGACGCCGCTAACCGCTCGGCCACGAAGCCCACAGGAGTTTCTCCAGGGATTACTTCCTCCGGGAATTCATGCAAACATTCCTCTACCTGATACCTACCTCCAGGACATGGTTTCCCAAACTGTGGGTCGCGACCCCCCAGGGGGGTCGCCGGCCTCCATCCAGGGGTCGCGAGGGTCAGTTGAATAATTTACTGTAACAGACAACAAATGAGGAAATTTATATGGTGGGTCGCCTAGAGCACGTCAACTGGCAAAAGGGGGTTGCGCACCTAAAAAGTTTGGGAACCTATGCTCCAGGATATCATCCAGGAGTTTAAACAGGGTCTGCTTGAGGATTTTTTCTAGAAATTACCTCAAGAACTTCTTCAGGAATTCCTTCAGTAATTTCCGCAGAAATTAAGCTAGGAATTCCTTCATAAACTCTGTCAGCAGTTCATCCAGGAATTGCTTTAACAAATCCTTCGGTGATCCCTTCAGAAAATCTTCCAGGATTTTCTCTAGGAATACCTTCTGGAATTTTTCCAAGGATTCTTCCAAATTTTCTTTTGGATTTGCTGCAGGGATTCCTCCCGAAACTCCACTAGAAATTCCACTATGAATTTCTCCAGGAACTTCTTCAGGGATTTTCCAGGGATTTCTCCACGAATTTCATCAAGGATTCACCCAGAGATTTCTTAAAAGATTCCACCAGGAATTTCAAGGGGTTTTATTCAAAAATTTCTCGCAGAGCTTCTCTAGAGATCCCTCCAGAAATTCATTCAGTAATTGTCTCAAGAATTTGCAGATATTCCTTTAGGAATTCCTTCAGGGATTTCTCCAGCAAATCCCACAGGAATACCTCCAAGAATTTCTCCAGGAATTGCTCCTGGGCATCCTTCAGAAACTATGTCAGCAATTTCTCCAGGAAACCCTCTAGGGATTTCTTCAGGAATTCTTCCAGAAAATTCTTCAGGAATACCTTCAAGATTTTTTCTTTTAGATATTCCTTAAGGCAAATTATTCAAGGATTTCTCCACGAATTTCTCCAGGAAAACCATCAAAGATGCCTCCAAAAAATTTCCTCCGAGTTTTCTTCAGGATATCATTCAAGGATTTCTCCAGGAATACCTCTAGAAATTCTCGAGAAACTCCTGGAAGTTTTTTTTTAGAAACAGAAAAATATTAGAAATAGAGATAGAAATCTTCCAGAATTCCTCTAGAGATTTCTCCAGAAATTCATCCAGTGAATCTTTCAAGAATTCCCCTAGAAATTCCTCTAGGAATTCCTGCAGGCATTAATCCAGGATTTTATCAAGGATTTTTTTTTCAGGAACTCCTCCAGGAATTCCTCCAGGAATTACTCCAGGAATTGTTCCTAGACATTCTTCAGAAATTATGTCAGCAATTCCTCAGGAATTTTTGCAGGAAATCCTCTTGGGATGTCTTCAAAGATTCTCCAGCCAATTCTCCAAGAAATCTTCAGCTGTTTTTCAGGGATTCCTCCAGGATTTCCTCAAGGAATTGCTTCAGGGATTCCTCCAAGAATTTACAATCTTTAGGAAGATTCCTGCAAGGATGTACTCGGAACTGAACTGAAGGTTTATTCCTAGAGGAGTAGAGATCCAAGACATTCCAATATTGCTAATAAGCAGAGACAAATTGGATGATCAAATACTAAAAGAAGTATTGTTAGTCATGGAAGACATTAATGTAGACATTGTGAAAAAAAAATCTTCGGACTGGTTTTCATTTTGCTCCGTTGGACAAAATATATGAAGGAAATAATCAAGAAAATTCAGGCTTTGTCCGCAAAAGAGTAATTTCCAAAAGATTTCAGCTTTAATTTCTTACGAATATTTTGTAGATCAGATACAGACAGGAGATAGACAAAATGATCGGGACAGGTAAAAATTTCACTTTTCAAAAAATGTTCAACTAGCTGTAACTTTTTGAAAAGTGCATCAAATATTAAAAATAGATCAATTTGCTAAAAAATCATGAAAAGAACTAAATCGCTATAACTTCTTTTGTTAAAAATTTCAAGTTTTCTAGAGTTTATCATATAAGTTATGAATAGTCAAAATTTCATTGCAATCGGTTCATTAAATCCGGAGATATAATAGCTCAAAGTTGGCATTGGATAATTTTACCTTTTTCAAGAACATTTATAACTTCGTTGAAAATGGCCCGATCTTTCCCAAATTTAGACCACTCATACACAACTGGTTGATGAACGTACAGTAAAAATTTGAGAATATTCGATGCATTTTTAGTTACAGCTAGTGGAACATAGTTTTGAAAAGTAAAAATTTTACCTGTCCCGATTATTTTGGAGAAATAAAGCACGAGTAAATAAAAATCCCAAATCTTCCAGAAATTGGCCACCGAAAAAGGCCTTTTCAACGTATATAGCTGTCTAGGCTGGTTGAGAACAGACGTTGTTATGGTTAACTTCTAAACGAGCCTGAACAACCGACAATACTTAGTCATTAGCCAAATAGAAAGCATATTAGAAGTTGCTCGTATTGTTAGGTAGATAAAACTGTTTTTTTTTTTTTTAATCAATCTTATTCTTTTCGAAATGCTACCGGAATGTTATCCATTCCATAAGAGTAGCCCGAATCCCACTAGGAATAGGTATGCCCCAAATTTCCAATGGTACCAAGAATTCTAAATCTGACTGATTTAGTTAGATCACACTGTTCATGCGAATCGACGAACTGCGTGGATCGAAGCTCCGTTTCTGATGCAAACTTATGTTTTATTGTAGTTGGACCAATTTCCCCAATTAAAATATCATTTCAACATATGATAATAAATGTCATAGGCAATACGTTACCGCTTACTATTTCAATAATTTTATGGACCATTTTATGAACCCATGTCATTATTACAACCTCGCAGCTGCAAGCGCTTGGGATCTTGTAAATGACAGCAAAGGGTTCCCCTAATTATTCAACAAACAGTTTTACGACTTACCGCCCGCCCAGTCAGTTCTGCCATCATTATCTTTGGTTGGTTTTCAATGTTGCTGCACTGCAACCTTGCGGGTTGCTGCTTCGGACCTGATCCAAATCGTCTTTAAGATTTTTGTTAACCAACGGCTAGGTGAGGGTTTACCTCCAGTTAAAAAAAAATCTTATCATTCAAGAGTAGGATATGGATGCATTCCACTAGACTTCACAATTTTACCAAAGTTTAGATTTTAATACAATTGCCTAAATCTCAGTATCTTTAATTCATGCAAACTATTCTCCCTGGTCGATAAAATGGGGCTAAGAATCTGTTGAATTTTCAGAAATCTCGGAAAATTTCGGAAAATTCTCAGGCAGTAACTTAATAATGTTTGTATGGATATTTTTAGATTTTGTAAGCCAATTAGGTTTCATTGAGAACAAATTGCTCTGCGAAAGAGAAAGAATAAGGAACGTACAAATTCTAATGTGCGTGGGATTCCGGCTACTTCTTCTTACCCGTGCCATCGTTTATGCGATTGACCCTATTCTTCACGTTCACACGCCAGGCCACATCTCCGAAGGTAAAAAGATAATTGGTTTATAAAATTTCTCCATCGTCCTGGTGCGTTTCTTTCGCTCGTCTTTCCCCCACACATATGTCCACCGTGCTATAATTGTATAATTTACGAACTGAAATGGTCGCTAATTAAGTGTGAGCTAGAAAATGGGTTTCCGTCGCACTCTCGCGCGACCAGTTAGGTACCTACTTCGTTACATCAATGTGGCAGAAAAGTGTGTGCACAATGGTTTGCTTGCCGATACGACACGCACCAACATCGTCGGTGGACGACAGTGACGATGGCAGACGTCCAGAAATGTGGCCCGATTTAACGAGGAGGAAACTGTGGTTGTAAGTAAGTACTGCAGCCTTTGATAGCGTATTAGCTTTCCCTTCAGGGACATGAACTTGAACACATGGGTCGTTCCACGTCAAAAACAACGATAAAGTTTCCAAAGAAACCTAACGACAAAAAATTTTGAAAATTTGTCAGAGGAGTGAATTTTCTGATCCTAAAATGTCTGACGAATACACGGAAGAACTTTGTTTTGAATGGGTTAGAAAAGTCTGAAAAATTGTTGGATTATCGACATTCAACACGTTCCGTTTTCCCTTAGATGCTTTTTTCCAAGAATTAATATGATCTTTAAATAATACAAACCTGTATATCAAACGACCAGAGTAGAATGGTAGATTTGTTTTGAGATAGAACCGTTTTACTTCGAGAAAACCAAAAAAAAAAAGCTTAACGCGACACCAACGCAAAAAAAAATCAATTTTGGCTGAACATTACGAAACTTGCGACCTACTTGAAATATTTTTCAAAATTTGAAGAGTCATCCGAAGCATATAGTCAAGTATTTTTGTTTTTGAGAATTTCGAGAAATCTTCCGAAAAATCTTTCAGATGCTCTTTCAGAGATTCCCTCGAATATTTCTGCAAGGATTCCGCCAGAAATTCTTAAAGGAACTCCTTCGTAAAATCGTCCGAACAATCTTTCAAGGAATTATTCTGGAATTTTTCCTAGAGTTGCTCTTAAAAATTCTTTTAAAGTTTTTTTGATAATTTCCACTAAGGATTCCACTAGAATTTTCACAACCAAATTATTTCAAAACTCCAGCATGAATGGTTGCTTCAGAAATTCGTCCAGGGATTCCTTGTTCTCTACATATTAATTAAGAAATTCCTCCTAGCATTCCATATGAAATTCTTTCAGTGAAAAGAATTTCAAAATTCCTTCAGAAATTCCAAGGATTCCTTTGGAAATTTTTCCTGGAGTTTTTCAGAAATCCCATAGAAATTTCTAAACGGATTCCTTTTGCAAATCCTACAAAGAATTATTTGGAAACTTGTACAGGTATTGTCTCAAAAATGGCTCTAGGGATTTCTTTAGAAATGCCATTAGGGATTTCTTGAATAATTTATCAAAAAATTCTATAAAAAATCTGGCACAGATTGCTTCAGAAATTGCACTACGAATTTCTTCAGATATTGCTCCACAGATTCTTTTAGAAAATGTTATACGAATTCCTTCATAAATTACTGTCCATGTGCTTCAATTTTCATTGCCGTCCAATCTCTAGATTCCAGGATTCGCATTCGACATTTCTAACCGTTACGCTGGGCCCATAACTTCTTGTAGAGGGTTTGACAAAATTAACACGTCTAGTATGGACGAATAAACAGCTGTTCGTCATTCCTAGGATTCAATGAGTTTTTTTTCTAAAAAATAATGAACATTAGATTGAACGAACATCGATGAAATAAATTGTGACAAACAATAATTTAAATATTTCATTAACATTACTTGATGCATCATGCAAAGTTCCTCCGTATATTCTCACCAAAAAAATCTTTTGGGATTATAGCAGAATATTCATCCTCAAATTCCTTTTAGAATATCAGTACCACTGCGATTCCTGCAGAACTTCTTTCTACGATTCCTTCAGGAGTCCATTCCGTGACTTTTTTTTTGCTGTTATTAAAGTGAATTTTAACTAAAAGCTTATTCTACACTTACATTCCGGGACTGTTCCCAGAAGTCCGTTAGCGATTCAAATTGATGCTTTCTTAAGTGATTTCCGCAGTTCATTTTGAAGTTCCTACTGGAGTTCTTTGTGGGCTGTTTTGGGTGTTCCAACTGATATTCTTCCCAGAAACCTTGTCACCTCCCCTTAAGAAGGCCGCATGAGACGGAGACAAAATAGGTTAAAGAGGGGCTGGAGGTACTGATCCCTACACCCAGGTACCTGTACCAGCCTAAATATTGGTTCGAATACAGTGGAACCATTCACGAAGTATTACTCGGTTCATCCATAACAAATAAAAGCATACATTTCACATGCAAATAATAAAAGAAGTACTTACTCTTCTATTGCTGCTTATTCTAAGGGCTGTACTTATGTTAATATGTGTGTTCGTCAGTGTGTTCCCCCGTGTATCCCTCGGCGACTGCTGGACAACGGAGCTGCCCGGACAAAATGTTTGCCAGCACCATGCTGGCTGCTCCATCGCTGCTCTGCTGTTTTGCCATCACACCAGGCAGGGTTCACACTGCCGTAGGAACTTTTGGTAGTCATAGAAAGGCCTAATGCGAAATAAAAATGACGAGGACCACTTAGCAAATGCCACAAATCACATATTCGGATCTAGTTTCAGGACTCAGCCTTACCGATCTCACTACACCTCACTCTACTCCATCATTACTTCTTCCATCATGGCTGGGAATCCGTAGCCGTTATACATGCTCACGGCTAAAAAATCACAAAACTGATTAGCCTCAATCTAAACGGGTTTGGCTAGGCTTGTTACCTATGCTTGGTAAGAATCACCGATCCCGCACTTGCCCGGAATTCAAAGCACAAACTTCACCACTTTTACCTCACAATTTACGATCTAGTGATCAATCAACTATCGGTCAGGATTAATAATTCTAGCGCGACGACACTGCCTGCTTTACGATTAACCGAATACTGCTGATCGATCTCAAACGGTGCATAGATCTAGTGCGCAGGTAGTATTTCTTGGTATTGTGCTCTCGCTGACCATTCGCGGGTGGCGATAAGAGCAGATAAGGAATGAGATGGGAGAGTGAGATCTGGATGCTGCGGGTAGAGTGATTAGGCATAGGGTTTCTAATATCCGATTATGGCGCTAAGTTCGAACCAAGAACCATGCAAGTAATGAAGGTTCTAAATGGGAGATCGGCCTTCAGTGACGATGCTCCGACGAATCGATAATGTCTGTTGGGGATCGCACCCAGCTAGGTAGATGATTTGTGTTCTGTTGTTGTGTTGAAAGTGTGGTGTATTTCACATGGTAAGAGTATATAATATATGCCTCCATTCTATACAGTGACAATGTAGAGCAACTTTAATGCCCCCGCGAGACTGTTGGTTGTGAGTGGGTTACAACCTTTTGTTTTGTTTGCTTTGTTGTCCGGAAATACCTCCAGGAGGTCCTCAGGCATTCATCAAGTAATTCCTCGTTAAATCCTTCAGAGTTCCCCGACAGTTGCTCCAGGAGTTCCCCGGGAATTCTCCCCGGAGTTTCTCGGAAATTTCTTATGAAGCTCCTCGAAAGTTCCACTAAAAGTTCCTCCAGAAGATTTTTTTCAAGAGATCCTTGGGAATTTCTCCAGGAGTTTTTCGGAAATTTCTCCAGGAGTTCCTCGGAAATTCTCCCAGATGCTCCTCGAGAATTTTCTAAAGGAGTTTCTCGGACATTTGGACAGAAGAAAATTTCTCCACAAGTTCTCCCAAAATTCTTCAAGTACTTTCTCGGAAATTTATTCAGGAGATCCTCGTGAATTCCCTTAGAGTTAGGCAAGTTTCTACAGGAGTCGATCGGGAATTTCTGTAGAAGTTCCCCCGAGAAGTTCTCCAAAATTACCCGAAATTCTCCTGGAATTGTTTCAGGAGATTCTCGAAAATTTCATTAGGATTTCTTAATAAACTTCTCCAAGAGATCCTTGGGAGTTTCGAGTAAATTTCTACAGGAATTGCTCTTGATTTTTTTGGAATTTTTCAGGAGTTCCTAGAGAATCTTTCCTGGAATCCCCTGGGAATCCCTCTAGGAGATTTTCGGGAATTCCTTCAGAAGATTCATGGAAATTTTACCTGGTGTTTCTCGAGAAATCTTAGGAGTACCTAATACCAACAGGAGCTTCTCTGGAATGTCTCCAGGAGTTCCTCGGGAATTCTTCGCGATTTTTTCCAGTACTCCCTTGGGAATTCTTTCATGAGCTCCTCAAGAATTCACTCAGAATTTCTGCGGCGATACATTCAGGAGTTACTCGGGAATTCTGCATGAGTTCCTTGAGAACTTCTCAAATAGTTACCCGGACATTCTTCCAGGAGTTTTTCGGGAATTGGTACTCTAAAACCTCTTTTTATGCATGTTATTTTTATGCACTTTTAATTTATGCACCTTTTTTATGCCCTGCATAAAAAGAGGAAAAGCAACTCAGAATAAATATTGTGCATAAGAATATTTATTAATGACGGGAACTATTGCAACGGTGGTCAAGGGGTGTTTACAGAGGAGAGCAAAGGAAGGTTACAGGTTCGTTTTTGGGTGTTTTCGAAGGTCTCATGTGCGTTACATGGGGTCCGAGTGGGTCTTAAGGGGGTTTCGGAGTAATTTCAGGTAGTCTCAGAGTATTTTGGGCTGGTTTCAGAGGCGTTATGAAAGCGATTTTAGGGGTTTTGGTTTAGGAGGGTTTTTTTGAGGCATTCAGGATGTTCAGACCATTTTCGGCGTGATTCAGATGCGTTACGGAAGCGTTACGAAGGAGTTTTCGGGGTGTTCGGAGCTTCTCAGGTGCGTTACATGGGATCCAAGGGGGTTTGAGGGGGATTTTGGAGGCATTTCAGGACGTTTCAGCGTATTTTCTGTGGAATTAAGAGGCGTCACGAAAGCGTTACGGAGGAGTTTTCGAGGGGTTTGGGGCCTCTCAGGTGCGTTACATAGGGTCCGAGGGGGTTTAAGGGGGATTTTGGAGGCATTTCAAGACGTTTCAGAGCATTTTCGGTGGGATGCAGAGGCGTTACTTATGCGTTACGAGGAGTTTTCGTTGGGTTCGGAACCTTCTCATATGCGTTACATGGGGTCCGAGGGGTTTTAAGGGAGATTTTGAAGATATTTTAGGACGTTTCAGAGTATTTTCTGCGGAATTAAGAGGCGTCACGAAAGCGTTACGGAGGAGTTCTCAGGGGTTTCGAAGCCTTTCAGGTGCGTTAAATGGTGTCCCCGGGGGGTATAGGGGGATTTTTGAGGCATTTCAGGAAGTTTCCGAGCAGACTTTGAAATACCTTAAAACGCCTCTCAAACCTTTTGCAACGCCCTTTAAAGGCTCCTGAGATCCCTTCAATTGCCCCTAAAGCCCCTTGGAACGCCCCTGAAACCCACTTAATACTATTGAAATACCCCAGAATTCCCCGTAATCTCATGAAAACACTAAAAAATCTTGACAGAACATCTTTAAAAGGCTCCTCAAATCCCCCGAAACAACCCCTTAAAACGCCCCTGAAGCCCCTTGGAACCCCCTTTTAGGGCTCTCTGGGAACTTTCTGGAAACCCCCTTAGCCCCACCTTAACTGCTCAGGAGCAAGACCTGTTCTCCTGAACTAGATTCTCTAATTAAAGCCCAAACTTAATTTATGCATAAATTTCCCTCTTTTTATGCCTTTTTAATTTATGCACATTTTAAATTTATGCAGTCCCAGTCATGTGCATAAAAAGAGGTTCTAGTGTATAGGAGTTTTTAAAATGTCTTCAGGAGTGATCCATGGGGATTCTTCCAGGAGTTCCTCGCGAATTTTTCTAGAAGTTCCTCGCAAATCCCTCCAGAAGTTTCTCTGGAATCCCCCCAGGAATTACTCGAAAATTAATCCAGAACTTCCTGACGAATTCCCCCGGGAACTTCTTTCAGAATTTCCTCGGGGATTCCGCCACGAATTCATCGACAATTATTTCATGAGTTTCTCAGGCATTTTACCAGGAGTTCCTCGAGAACTCTTTCAGGAGTGCCACGGAAATTGCTTTACGAATTCCTATACGGAACCGCCAAACTAGGTAAATTCAACCCAAGACCCCAACTTGTTCAACCCAAATATGAGTAAAGTTACATTTACCCAAAATTGACTTATTGGGCTTAAGGACCCGGGTTGAGTAGATGAATCTTTGCTTATTTTTGACAAAATAGGTGGTAAGGAAATGAAAGCAACCTTATTTTGGGTAGTAAGTTTAATCGATATATCTTCTTTTGAGTAAAATAAACCCAATAATAGGTAGTTTTAGTTTTCCGTGTAAAGAATTTATACAGAAGATTCTCAAGAATTTCACCACGAAAATCTCAGAAATTCATTCATTCAGGAATTTATTGAAAATTATTTCATTAAATCTTCCAAGGACTCTTCCCGGAATATTTTGACGAAATTTCTTTAAACATTCATTGAAAAAATGCTTCAAAAAAAATAAACAGGTTCTCTAATAATTTTTTCCAATGATTCCTTCGAAAATTTCTCCTGGGGATTCTTTCAGAAATTCTTCTAAGGACTTTTGCTGAATTATTCAGCAAATCTTGCAGGATTTTTCTCGCAAATTCCCCCAGGGATTCCTTTCCAGTCCAGAAATTCCAAAAGAAATTCCCGATGCTATGTTTCATGTATTTCTTGCATATTTTTTTCAGTGATTCCAGCAAGAACTCCCCCAGGAATTCCTGCAGAAGTTTGTTCAGCAATTCCGCCAGATATTTCTCTTCGAATTTTCGCTGAAATTCTGGTTTGCTGAAGAATTCAGCAAGAGTTTTAAGTAGTTTTTTTTAACGAATCCCAGGTGAAATTTCAGAAGGAATTTCTTCACAGATTCTTTCAAAAATTCATTCAGAAATTTCTCCAGCGAACATTTTTTCAGAACTTGCCTTAAAAAATTCTTTTTTGAAGGCTAAAGGTTCACATGTTGGGGCCCATATAGCCGAGGCGGTAAACGCACGGGTATTCAGCATGACCATGCTGAGGGTGACGGGTTCGATTCCCGGTCGGTCCAGGATCTTTTCGTAAAGGAAATTTCCTTGACTTCCTTGGGCATAGAGTATCTTCGTGCCTGCCACACGATATACACATGCAAAATGGTCATTGGCAGAGGAAGCTCTCAGTTAATAATTGTGGAAGTGCTCATAGAACACTGAGAGCTGAGAAGCAGGCTTTGTCCCAGTAAGGACGTTACGCCAAGAAGAGAGAGAGATTGTCTCAGAAATGACTCTATTCCTTTAGACATGTCATTTGTGATTTCTTGAATATTTTACCAAAAATTTCTATAAAAAATCCGGCATTCTATAAAAAAAATCTTCAGAAATTGCTCCACAGATTCTTTTTCAAGATAGTATACGAATTCCTTCATAAATTACTGTCCATGTGCTTCGATTTTCATTGCCGTCCAATCTCTAGATTCCAGGATTCGCATTAGACATTTCAGACCGTTACGCTGGGCGTAGAGGGTTTGACAAAATTAACACGTCTAGTTAGTATTGACAAATAAACAGCTGTTTATCTTTCCTAAGATTCAGTAAGTTTTTCAAAAAAAATAAAAAACATTAGATTGAACGAACATCGATGAAATAAAATGTGACAAACAATAATTTAAATATTACATTAAGATTATTTGATGAATCATGCAAAGTTCCTCCGTATATTCTCACAAAAAAAAATCTTCTGAAATCATAGCAGAATATTCATCCGCAAATTCCTTTTAGAATATCAGTACCACTGTGTTTCCTGCAGAACTTCTGTCTACGATTTCTTCAGGAGTCCATTCTGGGAGTGTTCCCAGAAGTCCGACAGCGATTCCAATTGAAGTTTCCTTGAGGGATTCCCGCAGTTCATTTTGAGGTTCCTGCTGGAGTTCTTTCTAGGGCTGTTCCTGGTGTTCCAACTCATATTCCTCCTAGAAGCCTTTTTTTTTGTTCTCCGGAAATACCTCCAGGAGGTCCTCAGGCATTCATCAAGTAATTCCACGACAAATCCGTCAGAAGTTCCCCGACAGCTGCTCCAATCTTATGAGGTTCCTCGAAAATTCCACCAAAAGTTCCTCCAGTAGAATTTCTCCAAGAGATCCTTGGAAATTCTTCCAGGAGTTCCACTGAAATTCTTCCACAAGCTCATTGGGAATTTTTCCAAGGAGTTTCTTGGAAATTTGAACAGGAGAAAATTTCTCCACAAATTCTCCCAAAATTCTTCAAGTACTTTCTCGGAAATTTTTCAGGAGTTCCTAGAGAAACTTTCCTGAAATTCCCTGGGAATCCCTCCAGGAGATTTTCGGGAATTTCTCTAGAAGATCCTTGGAAATTTTACCTGGAATTTCTCGGGAAATCTTCCAGGAGTTCCTAATACCAACAGGAGCTTCTCTGGAATGTCTCCAGGAGTTTCTCGGGAATTCTTCGTGATTTTTGCCAGTAGTCCCTTGGGAGTTCTTTCAGGAGATCCTTGAGAATTCCTCCTGAAGGTTCTCGTAAGCAAAGATGTCCACATTCTTAGTGTAGCAAAGAGAAATAGATAATAAAACACTCACGCCGTTCATCTCAACAGGAGCGCATATATAGATCCACCACTGAGATTCGGATGCGTGCAAGTATAGGGCTGAAATGCATCTCTTAGCTCCCTGACCACACGCTAAAACCGCTCAGCACCTAAAATGTGTAAGACCTACTCATAAGTGCATAATTTCCAGACTACACCAAAAATGTGTAACAGCTACATATTCACAAAAACAGCTCGTACACTCTTCTAGACGCGAAATGTCGATTTTTTTTTTGTTTACTAAGCTCACTAATTAACCTAGCTAGATTGCCGTACAACATTTTTTTGCGAATTCCACGATTTTGCGGACGCAAGAGCTGTTTTTGTAAATGTGTAAGTGTTACACATTTTTGGTGTAGTCTGGAAATTATGCACTTCAGTGCTGAGCGGTCTTAGCGTGCACTGGACTGGAATTCAGTGACTGCACGGTGAAAACATGGGAAAGCGCAAGAATTGCTCAAGGAGTACCCCGAGAATTCCTCCATGAGCTCCTCAAGAATTAGCTCAGAACTCCTGCGGGTATAAATTCAGGAGTTACTCGGGAATTCTCCATGAGTTCCTTGAGAATTTCTCAAGTAGTTACCCGGACATTCTTCCAGGAGTTTCTGGGGAATTGGTAGGGAGTTTTTAAGAATGTTTTCAGAAGTTTCTAAAAAATCCAAGAGATCCATGGGGATTCTTCCAGGAGTTCCTCGCGAATTTTTCTAGAAGTTCCTCGCAAATCCCTCCAGAAGTTTCTCTGGAATCTCCCCAGGAATTACTCGAAAGTTAGTCCAGAACTTCCTGACGAATTCCTCCGGGAACTTCATTCAGAAGTTTCTCGGGAATTCTTCAACGAATTCGTCGACAATTCTTCCATGAGTTTTTCAGGCACTTTTCCAGGAGTACCTCGAAAATTCTTTCAGGAGTGCCTCGGAAATTGCTTTACGAGTTCCTATACGCCAAACTACCCAAAATTGATTTCTTTTGTCGCAACCCCATAGTTCGGCCCAATAAGTCAAATTTGAGTAAATCGATTGAACTCACACTAGGTAAATTGCCTTTACCTCCAGCTATAAAAAATACTCAAGAATAGGTAAATTCAACCCAAGACCCCACCTTATTCAACCCAAATTTGAGTAAAGTTTCCATTTACCCAAAATTGACTTATTGGGTTCAAGGACCCGCGTTGGGTAGATGAAGCTTTGTTTTTGTTTGACAACATCGATGGGAAAGAAAGGGAAAACAATCTAATTTATCTACTTTTGAGTAAAATAAATCCAAAAAATAGGTGGTTTTAGTGTTCCGTGTAAAGAATTTATCCAGGAGTTCCTCGAGAATTTCACCAGGAATATTTCAAGAAATTCATTCATTCAGGAATGGACTCTTCCCGGGATATTTGGATGAAATATCTTCAAACATTTATTTAAAAAATCCTTCCGAAAAAACTACACTGGTTTTCTTGTAAATTTTTCCAATGATTCCTTCGAAAATTTCTCCTGGGGATTCTTTCGGAAATTTTTCTAAGGACTTTTGCTAAATTATTCAGCAAATCTTGCAGGAATTCCTTCGCAAATTCCCCCAGGGATTCTTTTCCAGTCCAGAAATTCTAAAAAAAATTCCCGATGCTATGTTTCATGTATTTCTTGCATATTTTTTTCAGTGATTCCAGCAAGAACTCCCCCAGGAATTCCTGCAGAAGTTTGTTCAGCAATTCCGCCAGATATTTCTCTTCGAATTTTCGCTGAAATTCTGGTTTGCTGAAGAATTCAGCAAGAGTTTTAAGTAGTTTTTTTTTAACGAATCCCAGGAGAAATTTCAGAAGGAATTTCTTCACAGATTCATTCAAAAATTCATTCAGAAATTTCTCCAGCAAACATTTTTTCAGAACTTGCCTTAAAAATTTCTTTTTTGAAGGCTAAAGGTTCACATGTTGGGGCCCATATAGCCGAGGCGGTAAACGCACGGGTATTCAGCATGACCATGCTGAGGGTGACGGGTTCGATTCCCGGTCGGTCCAGGATCTTTTCGTAAAGGAAATTTCCTTGACTTCCTTGGGCATAGAGTATCTTCGTGCCTGCCACACGATATACACATGCAAAATGGTCATTGGCAGAGGAAGCTCTCAGTTAATAATTGTGGAAGTGCTCATAGAACACTGAGAGCTGAGAAGCAGGCTTTGTCCCAGTGAGGACGTTACGCCAAGAAGATAGAGAGAGAGATGTTTACTCAAAAAACGTATTTTCGATAGAAGGCTTGGAGGGTCAAGTCACATATACCAATCATCTCAGTTTGACGAATTGAGATAATGTCTGTGTGTGTATGTCTGTGCGCTAAAAGAGTTCGCTCACTTTTCAGGCACTTCCCATTGACCGATTTTTCGGATTTTAGCACGAATCAAACCGGAATTTTACCGCATTGTTTGCTATTAAAAATGGTCCGAATCGGTCAAGGCGTTCCGGAGCTGTAGAACTGGCCGTATATAAAACTGAACCAAGCGCAAGCCCCATCATGCGACATATCAAACTACGCCGATTGTTGTAACTTTTTGCATGGTTGACGAATTTTGTGCGGAAATCGACACCGTAGACCAGAAATTCCACGATGTCGGCCCAAAATTCAAGATGGCGACCCAATATTCAAGATGGCACCTCAAAATTCAAGATGCCGGCTGTTTAATAGAGTTTTAGGCTCTAAAACCATGCAATATGGGTGTGTTTTGTATAGGTAATCCAAAAGAATATCCAATATGGCGGTCTAAAAACCAATATGACAGCTCCATGTTCAAGGCTGCAGCTGTTTGAGGGAGTTTTAGGTTATGAAACCATGCAAGAATGGAAGATGTCTGGAGTCAAAACCAGGAGACCAGAATTTCTAAGGTGGCGGACTTAAAATCCAAAATGGTGGATCAAAATTCAAGTCGGCGGCTTTTTCTTAAGAGTTTACGGCTCAAACATCGACATCCAGATAAACGATATGATTGCTGGCGCCATGAAATGGATTTTTGTTAAACGTATGACAGTACGATATTCATCAACATGACACTTAAGTTTTGTTAAAAGAGGTTTTCGAAGGCACGAGAAACGCGCCATCACTGCTAGGTGGATAAACTGAGGTTTTATAGTAATATTTACAGAAGATTATTCTTTTCATTCACCAGATTATCCTGAAATCCTGAATTTTCCAGAATCATCCTGGAGTTTATTTAACCCTAGTTCCTAGTAGGATATTGCGGTCAATATGACCCAGACAGACTCCCACTACGCGTAACATCATATTCTCTCAGAAATGCTCAGTTTTCTCAGCACCAAAGAAGAAACAAGTTTAACTGGTTAAGAGGTGAACCAGCCGTTGGCCCTGAAAACCTCTATAATAAAGAAGCAAAAAAAAAAGTTTAACTGGGTGGATTTCTTTACTAAAAAGTAGCTGTTCAGATTAGGAATAAAAATAATCGCAGAGCGTGATTTGTCTTATGATTTCGTCAAAAACTTGAAGTAGAGTAATTATTGGAGGAATTTCCTGAATCCTCCATTATGATATTTAAGATTTTTATGAGGAATTATTTCTGTTGATTTGTCCGAGTAGCACGCATGCTGTTTATGAACTAGTGTAACGTTGTTAGTTCGTGTGTTGAAGTAGTGTTAGATTTTGGATGGATTTTTTTTAAATAATTTGCAGTTAAATTAGCGAAATTATTTCCAGACGAACTCCTAGAAGTACTTAATGATACTGAAACATATGCACGATTTGGTGGCTTGCAACATCTATAGATTCTGTGAGACAATTAAAACCAATTTCGGGAATTTGCCTAGAAAGTAAGTCAAGCCTTCGGCCAGAACTTTCCTTACATTTTGTTGAATTGTTTTTTTTTTTTTAATTTCTGTTTTTTTTTTATCCAGACTAAAGAAGATTAAGTTGCATTATAAAAATTATGCAACTCAAATGAAAAAATCATTGCATAAAACTTGTGTGTGGAACTCGTTGCATACTCGGTTCTTTCAGCTCTCTTAGCATTTATCCAACTCGACAAGCCTCGTTGGATAAATGTAGGACTCGTGCTTAAAAACTATACGTTTTGCAACTCGTTACATAGCCCGTGTAGCTGCCGGCTTAGAATAGCACTACGGACCACCTGTTCCGGGGGTAAAAGTCCTCCAAACAGGTAACCCCAATCCAAGGTGTCAGGCGACCCGTGCTGAGGGATGAATGGTTGAGGGGGTTTAAAAGATGCTCGATCTTTAACGGAGCCCGTAACGTGGGTAGATCGCCTTTTTGGGTTGCGTTGCGGTGATAGATCTACCAAACCGAAATCTAGTGTCGTCCTATTTTTCAATTTTTGGAATATGTGTTCTGGTAATTCAAGGAATTATAGTATTTAGTCCTTACTACTGGTGTTTGGAGACTTCCAGTTTTTGAATAAAACTGAGTTTACCAACTTTACTTTGCATATAGTTAAAAACCTCACCATTTGAGGCTAAACTCAATGCAAAGGAAATCAAATTGGGTTAGGGATCCATGTATGTACTAACTCTTCGAAGACTGGAAAGTGCTAGTACGCAAGGAACATACTAGAATCCTTATTACTGAACACATGTCCCATTATTGGAATGATATTGCTGTTAATGTTAAAACCCGGGTCCTAAACCTGGGGAGAATTTAGCAGTAAAACAAGGGTGATGCTAGGTTTCCGATGCATGGCCAATATCAGTACTCTTGTTTTGTTTTCTAACAAAACAAAACAAAAACTGTATCAAAATCGATACTTGATTGCCCCTTAATGGCAATTGAGTAATGCGACATGCACTACACTAAGGATACGGGTAATGTCACAATAGATCTAAAAACTGGTCGCAGTGACAAACCCGAACAGGAATAAAAAAAAAAAAACTCGTTACATAAATAACTACTGAAATAGAAAAAAAAAGCCAACATTTCAAGAGATAGCGGAACAACATGGACAACGATTGATTTTCCATGGAATGACCGGCATGCAGCGTGCAACACGGACGTTAGCGCCTCGTCTCGTTCACTGTCACCCATGCTCTACTGCAGTGATGCGTTCTAGAGACAGATACCATCCTGCGTGACCCGGATACGGAATGATCAAAGAGCGGCACGACGATATAGAATGACCGAAACGACCGAACCGACCGGACTGGACACACATGCACGCACGCACTAAACGGGGTTCGATAGAAAATCGAGTACAGATCAAATTGAGGTCCTGCTGATAGACCGCAGGCATAAATTGGTGGCACATGTGTGATGTGTGCTGCTCCCTGAGCTATCTATTTCAGCGTTCTAAATTCCGTAAACCGTAAACCGATAGAGAGATAATAATCAGTGTGAGGCAGGCAATATTTCAATGACCTGCCCAGTGCCCAGGTTCGTCGGCCGGCACCAACGATTCTAACTATAGGTCTTTTGGAAATTTGATCAAAATCTAGCTACCCGCCCAGTTAATTACAGTTGATAAAAGTAATAAACTTCATGGCTGGCATCTGCATTGTTGGGACGTCGCGAAGGCTTTCTCTGAATGATACCGAATCGCCGGCTGCCACCGCGCGTGAAAAGTGGGAGTCATCCCATACTAGCAGCGGGTGGTACCGCATTTTCTTTACAGTCTAACCAACCAGCTTTATAATACTTTCATCTAGACCAGAGCAGTAAATGGACTATATAGGTACTAACTGTATCTTTCTCAATTTATCGATTTCACTTTCAGGTGCTCCGGCAAAAACCATTGTAGCTTCGTGTTCGGCCAGGACCACCCGTTTGCCGTGGTGTGGAAGGAGGGCACGGTCAGGGTGAAGTACATCTGCATGGACGGTAAGTTTTCTGGAATGGGCAATATATATGCTGTTTCATACGAAAAGGTGTATTCTGGAAGTGCTTGGGATAATTATTTCGATTTTGAACTAAACTTTAAATTGGCCAAACAGTTTATAACGGTTTTTAGATGTTTCACGTCTATCCACTTTGAAAGCATATGAAATTAGATAAAGCCTGGGCTTGGCTTACTATCCTCAAAGCGAATCTTTTCTCAGTCCTTCTATGGTTTAAGTGGCCCCACGTCTTTATGGTCATCGGGATGGATAGGGAAGAAGTTGTTGTGAGCCATCCGTTGTTGTTTCTAGAGACCGAAATCACATCTGCAGTCTGCATCTCCACAGTTGACATGGTAAGAAGTTTTTGTTAGTGGGAAAGGATGATGTTACATAAAATTTAAAAAGAAAACATGTTTTTAATCACAACCAACAAAAACATAAAACAAAGAGTAAATTGGTAAGGTAATGTTTAAGAGTTCAATTCCACACTGAATGTGGATTTGTTGAAAATCGGTGCTACTCTTTCATTCTAGAAAAAAAAAACAAGCTTTACCGTCAACTGCTCAATTTTCGAAATATGGTGTCATATTTCAAACCATTACGCTTAGAGTGTGTCGGTTCCCGGGTCTCATCTCTTAATTATGAATGAACGTGCGCGTAAATAAACAAACACCGTGGCATTTTACCGGATTTTGAACGCCCATCCGTTTCCCTGTCATGAAGTGAAATATTTGCTTTGGCGAGTCGAGATGATGAGTGTTTGTCCGTCAATTTTCTCCGCTTTTTCCATCATCATCATCATCATCGGCGAACAACAAACACAGAAAGGGTGCTCGCTTAATGACACTCTTTACACTATCCGATCCACTCTGACTGTCCGTCCGATGGAAACCTTTCAACGGCTTACGGTTTGGAAACCAAAACCAACAAAGCTGTAAATCTCTGCGGCCAGCATCGTAAATTATTGACATTCTGCAGGAAGATGCGTAGTTTACAGTGGTTCAGATTCTGTTTTCCCGTGTCCTACCTTGATACATTTTTGGTTATTCTGAATCATCTTTTCTCTGTTGCTTCTGAACCGATTTGATTATCAAAATAATCAAGAAAAGCTCTTATTTGGGGTCTCCAGATAGCCTAGTGGTAAATGCCATGGATCTCCAATCCGGAGACGGCGGGTTCGATTCCCGTTTCGGTCGGGAAAATTTTCTCGATTCCTTGGGCATAGTGTATAATTGTACTTGCCTCACAGTATACAAATTCTTGCAATGGCAAGCAAAGAAAGCCTTTCAATTAAAAACTGTGGAAGTACTCAAAGAACACTAAGTTGAAGAAAGGCAGGTCAAGTTCCAGTGGGAACGTCGAGCTATAAAGAAGAATAAAAAGAAGCTCTAATTTTTCTTACTTGTGAAATATTTTTATGTTAGCTTTGCTGGTGTAATAAACAATTTGCTTCACGGTTTCTGAATTAATCCGATATCGTAGAATAAACAAAGAAATAGGGTAGATTTCTCAATGCTCCTAGTTTCATAATGTTTTCTTTACACATTGGCAGATTTGGTTCATAGTGATCCTTCAAAACATGACTGAGTTTCAGTTTGTGTCGTATGATTGCGGTGCTGCCATTGTAAAATCAAAGCTGATTACTAAAGGTTTCCAAATTTATGTGCCCATACTGGTATGCCCCCATACAAATGACTACAAAATTGCACCAGATGTATATTATATGATTATTTTTCCTTATCTTGACGATAATTCGTTTGTTAATATAATAGAAAAAAAAACACCCAATGAAACATTTTCCCATCGAAAAAAAAACAGAAGATACTTTGATCTTACTCTACATGTGTACTAAAATCAATTTTGAAATAGTTATTTTTGCAACAAGTTGCAAAATGATGATTTTTTCAGCACGAGTCGTACATTTATCCAACGAGGCTTGCCGTGTTGGATAAATACGACGAGTGCTGAAAAAATCGAGTTTTGCAACAAGTTGAATACAACATTTTTTGCAATTATAAAAAATAGCCTTGAGTACGATCATTTCTGACTGCCACACATGCCTCAAGAGAGAAACCACGTGTAAGCATTCATGTACACATACCCTTTTTTCAATCAGGTTCATAAGTATTACATGAGGTATCACAAGTACTCGGAGTTGCGTCAAAACGAGCGTTGTTTGCTGCTGGTGATTCTCACACTACGTCTGTTTGGCTGACCAAATCAGAATTTGAATCACTTCTAATCAGCTTCGGTCTGCCAAAAAGACATAGAAGCTGTCATCGAATTGACACAAAACTACGGAAGGCCATTAGTGTTTAGGAAAGACCTGTGAAAAGTGTACCGTTGCAAAAGTGCCGGTACCCTTAAAGGTGCTGAAAAGTACTACTTTTCGGCATTCTTACACTAGTGAAGAAAAGTAGGCCAATGTGGCACAATTTCGGCGATTGAAAAGGGCGATCTTATGCCACATAATTGCAAAAATATTGTTTCGTTATTTAATGTAAAATCAAACACCAAAAAATGAGGAAAAGCTTCCAGTTTCGCTTTAAGGTGAGTACGGCAATATAACCTATTTTCTATAACCTTTCAGCTGCTTTTCATCGAACTTAACTAAAAAATCTAGGAGAAAAATTATCAAGTTAATTTACTATATATGTCATCGACCAAAAGTTTGGGGTCACTTTAGTAAAACAAGGAAATCTTTGTCATCTTTCATTCAATTTTAATTTTTATGGCTTAAAATAATGAACGATAACTTACTGCAGAGATATTGACCCGCCAATATTTGTTCTACTATTTGATACTGCCATAGCTCTAAATTATTGTTTTAGAAAGTTTGACAACTTTAGGTTAACCTTCTTCATCCATTATCTGATGCTCACCTCGCTGACATAGTACACGTGTTGGGGTCATTATAATCCCAATGCACGACTAGGGTTAAATTTGCATACAAATATATCTGTTTTGAGTTTCACCTTAATCATGTTCAAAGTTTCTTTGACTTATTATCTTTTGAATAAGACCTGGGTTCTTGAAAACGAACATAAATTGGCGAAGATATGGGACTAAAAAATGACATGTTTTTGAGGGAATGACCGCAAACATTTGCTCGGAAGTGTATGTGTGACAATTTTGTCGCTTCCCAAAGCGACATTAACACGTATTACGAAAAATAGTTACACATTGCATTAAAGGTCAAAATATGATCCATATCTTTGATTTCAGTTCTTCTTCAGTTACCTCAATTGCATTCAGGTTAAAAATTTTTCGGCTTAGTCTTTCTTGCCACAAGGGCTCCGAAAGCGGTTCCGGAAGAAACCTAAAAAGACCAAACTCCTTTATGGATGACTATAATTAAGTAATTTTTAATCTATATTGGGAAAAATAACAAGTCAATGGTCAGCCAATCTATGAACTAACTATATTCCGAAACCGCTTCAGGTAGGGTGTTCATGTATTCCTTTAAAAGTTTCTCCAGGAATTCCTTGAATGTTGTTAAGGCGTTTCTCAAAAAAAAATCCTAAAAGATTCACTTTGAAACTAGTTATGTGAACTAGTCCACGATTTTCTACTAGAATTCCTTCGAAAACTCCTGCTGGGATTCCTTCAGGGGTTCTTGAACCATTGTTTCTTCAAATATTCCTTTAATGTCTGAAGGTATTCCACCAGGAATACTATAATAATTTTCTCCAAGAATGTTTTTTGTTTTTTTTTCTAGGAATTCTTTTAGAAATTCATCATGATTTTTATGTGGGAGTTTCTTTACGGCTTTATCCAAGAATTCCTCAAATGGTACCTTCAAAAGATGCTATTCCTCTAGATAGTCCATGAGAATAAAAAAAAACAGGAAATTATTTTAAGAATTTCTTTAGTTTTTTTTTCAGAAGTTCCTCCATGATATCTCTCCAGGAATTGTTAAGAATGTATTCAGACCTTTCTTCAGGATCCTTTCGGACTTTTTTTTATGATGCTTCTGAATCAGGAATTACTTCAAAGATGTTCTTAGGACTTCCAGTCGAAATTACGCCAGAATCCATTCCTTGGCACTTTCCAAAGAATGCAGCAATAAATTCTTCTATGAATACCTGCACTGGGTTCTTCAGGTATTGTTTCAGAGATTCATAAAAAATCCATTATTTTTAGAAATTCTTACAGGAATTCCGAAATTCTTCAGAAATCGCTTCAGTGGTTTATGTACTAGTCGCATTAGAAATTGTTCTAGAAATTCTTCTGCGGATTGCGTCAGATGTATCTCCAATAGTACTTCCAAGGATTACTTAAAGAAATCTAATGAGGCGTTTTTCTTCACTGTCATTTTTATCTTCGTCAGCAATTCCCGCTGTGATTCTGCAGACATTTTATTAAGTCATTGCTTAAGAAATTCTTCCAGACATTTCTCAACGAATCTATGTAGAAAATTCTGAAATAATTTTTCCTTTATATTACTTCCAGAGTTTCTTCAAAAGTTTTTATGGCACTGTCATAAGAATTCTTTTCTTGAGGTATCTTGAAGAGTTTTTTTTTTAGATCCCAGCCATTCTATCAGGAATTCCTTCAAGGATTTTTGTCCGAACATCACTCAAAAAAAAATTGAGAATTTATCCTAGGAATGTATAGAAGTATTACCAGGAGTTCTTCAACGGATTCCATTACACAATCCTCCAGGGATTTCTAAAAATTCCTGCAGAAATTCTTTCGTGATTTTGTGTGCAATTTCTGGAAGAACTTCCCTGGAGGAATATCTAAAACAATTCCCGGAAGAATCTTTATGACAATTTCAAGAAAAAAAACAAAAAAACAATTTCTAGAAAATAAAAATCTATAACAACCTTTCTGAAGAAATTATTGAAGGAACCCTTGTAAAAATTTTCGAAGTAATTTATATAGGGTTATACAGGAAATCTTCAGAGTAATTTCTGAAAAATTATAAAAAAATTCTTGGACAGACCTTGGAAGAAATTTTGAACAAACCGTTTGACAAATTTCTGACAGAAATCTTGGTTGATCATAAGACTAAATCCTTGGGGTATTTTCTGAAGGAATCCCTGGAAGAGTTTCTGAAGGAGTCTGTGGAAGATTTTCCAAAAAAAAGCGTTAAAGAAGCTTTTGGAGATATTCTGAACTTTTGATTTCCTGAAGGAATCGCAGGACAAATTTCTGAAGAAACCTGTGAAAGACTTTCTGAAAGAATTCGGAGAAGTTCTGAACAAGAGGAATTCTTGGAGAAATTTCTGGATGATGCTCTGAAAGAATTTCTTAAGGAAACCCTCGAGGAATTAGTGATGCAATCCATGGAATATGTTCTAAAAAATCGATAGATAACTTTCGGCAAGAACCATTTAAAGATTTTCCGAAAGAATTTCTTAAAGACATCTATGTAGCAATTCTGGAAGAAATACAAGGAGAACAATGAATTTTCTAAAGTAATTTCTGGAAGAACTCCTGAAAAAACTCGTAGAGATATCTCTAAAAAAACTTTATCTTTTATAATTTCTTAAAAGAAATCCCTTGAAGATCTTCTGAAGAAATTACTTGGGAAATTTTTGAAGAAATACTTGGATTGTTTAAAGGAAATCATGGAGAAATGTCTGATGATATCCATGGATGGTTTTCTAAATGAATCTCTCGAAAAATTGTTAGAAGGATCTTTCGAAGAATTTCAACAGAATCATGAAGAAATGTTGTAACCATTCCATGTTTTCCTAACATAATCTTTACAGCTTGTTTAATGATTAAATAGCTTGTGAAATATCTAGAAAAACCCTTGAAGAAACTTATCCAAATAAATCGTTGATGACAAAAAATCTTCAGAAGAATCTGAGGAAATCCCCAATAAATATGTGCCTTACAAATTCGTGGCAGTTTTAATACTTACGAGGAGAAATTTCCAATGCGTATGAAAACAAATTGTATTACTCACACGAATTATTACTGTTTGTTTGTAAGAGCGCAGATTGATCAGAAAAAATATTGAGGTGTTTTATTATGTTCAGGAGAGCTAAATGACAATTTCCAAGTGTGGAACAGGTGATTTTTCAATTCCATATCATTCCCTCGAAATCCATCCCCTAGAAAACTTTTTGTGGCGAAGGATACATAGTTTTCTTCCGAATAAGAATTCAGGAAAAATGGTTTCCATGGAACAGGTAATTTATCTTACATTTATGAAAGCGGAAAACTTAAAAAAGCACATGAGCAATCACTAATACTATAATGGAAAAGACTCTTTCGCGCTTCCAAAATTACAAAAGAGGTGTTTACTACACTATGACGAATGAGAGTGCAAATCAAAAATATCAATATTGGAAAAGAAGTATTTCTTACGTGGGCGCAAAAATGACGAGAAAATCACTGCAAATCGAATCAAGGTCGAAACAAACTGGGAAAAATTCGCAAAACTGAAAATTGCATTGGCAGAGAGTAATAAATATTTAATATTACAAAACAGATTTTTCATACATGTAAGAAAGAGCAAAACAATGAGAAAACATGTTTTTTAATACTTTTGTTGGGGGATACGGTTTGTGGGTTGAGTTTAGCTTCTCCGTTGTATCCAGGGTCCTACGCTGTGTTCCTCCAATTGTAGCCATATCTTTTCTTCCCAACTTCACTCCAATATTGCCTTCCACAAATAACTCCTTTCCAAATCTTTCTTTCCTTTTTCAAGTCCTTTCCAAGAACTCCTTATCAACTTTCACTAATTTCCTGATCCCTTTACACCAGTCTTTTCCGTTGATCAATAATTTACACTCGTTTTACACAACCAAACCACTTTATTACGCAATTTCCCAACCTTTTATTTGACCAGTGAAACTTCACGCGCGTATACCTTGCCGTCTTCATTAGTTGGCTATCGGTTGGCTTCTAACTACATCTGTTCAGTACCTGTCCAAATTGAACGTTTTCGTCTCACTTCGTGTTGTGTGCATGTGTTATGTGTCGTTTTGTTACAATAGTGTTAAGAATTCATCGTAAGCTCGCGGTGTGCTGTATAACAGTTTGGTTCAGGCGATTTCGTTACTAACCCTTTGCATGTTAGGCTTAAATAGTTCAAATTTCAAATTCGATTAATAATTACTAATAACTAACAACTTTAAAGATACAAAAATATCGATAAAATCACATAGGCAATATTATTATATCCGGAAAAGCGGAAACATTTTCTGTTTTCGTATAGCAACTAGCTTTTATTCTCTTGCATGTACGGAAGCGCAAAAAATGAAAAAAATAGAAGTTTTTATAGTAGTTGCAAGAGCGCTCATACTAAAATTAAAATAAAAGTTTATTTATTCTCAAAAGCTGGTTACTTACCCGAGCAGGAGAAAATAGCTGAAGAATACCAAACTCAGGTATGCAAAACCTAATACCTACAACCTGAATGAGGTATTAAGAAGCCCTGCATAAGAGGTAAAATACCTAAAATAATAACTGATGTGTATTCTACGAATAGCACGTGAATAACGACATCAGGTATTGTAATACCTCAATAATAATCGACGATTTTCCCACACAAATGGTGATTTTTCCATAATTGCATAATACCTCAAGCAGTCGTCAATACCTGAGGTGTGCGGACTCAACTATTTTGATCATTCAATTTGAACACGTATCTTTTCTTCGAATGCTTCCCGTTGTTGAGTTGCTTGTCTCTATGGAGATCAATTTCAAAGTGCACGCACAAACTACTCCACACAAAGTTTAACCAAATTACCGACAGTAAAACTTACAATAAAACGTATATCATCAACTGCTTTGAACTTACACGGGCTTTTAAAAATATTTTATAAACTTTGGTCTAGTTTTACATTTTAATTTTACTAAGAAAAACATTAGAAAAACGCTTTTGTTCATGATGAAAAAGTTTGTGTGTCATTGAAAGTTTTACTAGTTTTAGCGTGACTTTCCCAATCGAACTTGTATCTAGGCACACTCTGATCATTTTGGAAGTTTGGCAGCAGCCTGGCTGCTGTCAAATTTCAGTCCGCAATCCTCAGGTCAATACCAAACCAATAACTCGTTAAGGTATTTTTTGTCGACGACTCAATACCTACACAATACCAAAACTGGTTATTTCCAATGCCGGGATAACCGACCAATACCTTGTCTTGTTATGATACTTGACTTTGGTATGCTGGAGTTATGTGTCAGTTATTCGTTCCTGCTCGGGTAGCGAATAACTTTGAGTACCCTCGATAAACCTTTGTATGATTGTAGTTAAGCTAACGAAGGGATTTTCATCAGAATTTCCCAAACGTCGACCACTGTGCTTCTGGTTGAACAGATTATGAGGCACATAACGGATGTCCATCGGTGGTGGATTAACATTTCCCATTACATAATTTATCACCGCAGGTCTGGATGGGACGGACAACCAAATTGGCAAATCATGGCCCTCCCAACGGTTTCGATGTTTGCCTTTCTTCATGCTGAGCGGTCTGTCTGTCCCAGTAGATTATGTATACCCAAAAAGTGCACGCACGCACTTGTGAAATGGGAAATGCAAAATGAAAAACCACAGAATACTCCACTCGTAAAATTCTCCATATAATCGGTGTTTAACGTCACCCAGGTTTGTGGTTTTGTGGCGAATGACGGAGCGAAAACGGCATACGCAGAAGTCTGTATCGTTTCTGAAACGATCTGGTTGGTGGCGTCTCGGTGTCTAGTCGGTTACAGCATATATTCTGCACTGCTGATACCGATATGGATCTGTGTTATCTTTTCAAGTTTAGCATGACAAGGCTTCACTGCTCAACCAAATGGAATCGTGTTTCATAATCGGGAATTTTTATTGCGATGCACTTGAAGTTTCTTCGAATTTCAGCCTACTAATTACATGAAGTCTTAGTGATATATTTGGCTTCAGGGTTCTGTGCTTATTGTAGCATAGCTTCACCCTATTTAAAATTATGAAAATATGGTTCAATTTATTCTAACTGTTCCATTTACCTCGTCTTGGTCCCGGGCAACATGTGAACGAACATGATGAGTTTCCCGTTAACCGTTAAAAGATGTGGACAACGTTTTTGCATAGTTTTATTAACTTCAAAGTGTATAAGAGGCCATTTTTATTTCACGGAATGTCCAAGTTCCACAATATCGAGTTACTCGTAGTATTGTGAGGTGTAATGGACATCAACGTGACTATATTTCTTGAACAGAGTGAACACAAATGAAGGTAGATGTTGTAGATCTTAAGGAAATGAATGCCAGAGTAGTTTGGATGACCTTTATCATCCAATTCATGAACCATGAATTTTCGAGGGATGCTTTGTGGCTAGTACCGTAGACCATGTTCTGTGATCATTCATCGTGTATAAAATTTGGTTTAGAACATTGGATTTATGACACAAATTTCGGAATACTTCAGAGTCCTAAGAATAGCTCTGAGATCAAAACTTCAACAGACTATGATGGGTAAATATGTTGCATGTCAAGGATCAGTGAAAACTGTTGATGATTAGCAAAACAATGAAATTTGAGCAAAAACATGTACAATTTTCAAAAAAAAGCTTTTCGACTACCAGTAAAAGGGAGGAGGTACAATGCATTTACTATTAGCACAAATGTTCCCCTAGATTATAAAAATGACTCCAGGGTAAAACAAAGAAGATATTTCAATTTTACCAAAAAAGATTGTCCCGGTTCTTACGGGTTAACCGTAAAAATACGTTGATTGCTTTACTTCTGCAACAAGTTGAAAATGTTCTTTTTTCTACACGACGAATAACAATAATTAAGAGATAAATGCCGAAAACGGTAAAGTCTCTCTAAACAAAAAAATAACAATAATTTTTTGAAAGGGAGTAAAGCTGTGGGCCCCGATATAAACTAGCCTAGGGTAAATGATTCTATGCGCGTTACAACAACTTTTATTTTGGATTTTGTTCGGAGGTTCATTTGAAAGAATGTCTACAAATTCAAAGCATAATATTACTTGCAGTACATATATGAAAGTAAGTTTCAAATCTGATATGTGTGCTCAATTTTTAAAAATCATTACCAATTTTACCTGATCTCATCATCAGCATGGTTTGGATGATCTGCGACAGCTCTAACATACAAGAAATATGATTGAATTGATTTAATATGTCTACTGCAATACCCAACAATAAGTTTGAAATGTAGCCGATGCAAGCTCGTGCCCAAGGGAGGAGTTTAGGAGGTTAAACCCCTCACATTTCCGAAATTCCGTGAACTAGGTGCCACTTCGCCTTTACGAAAACTACGAAAAACCCCTCCCTTGCCTTTCTTTCGTGTGCATGAGCCTAAGCCGATGATTTGCTACGGGTTGTAGATATGCAGGCCTTAACCATATGCTATTACAAGTGACCTCAGATATCCCTGACGCACTAGAATTTGTCTCCCATTATTAGCATTACATGTACAAATCAAATGCGCAAATTCTGATATTTGCATTTTTTTGATAGACCATTACACATGCAAATTATATGTCTCATTTTCTGAATAGTTTGGATGATCCGGAGAGCTTCTAAGATATATATTCAATTATCACGTGAACAAACTGATCTTCTATGACTACCAAAACGCATTATAGTGTAACGCTTTGACGTTTTTCATCTTTTTAAGTAAAATTAAGTTTGAATTCAGTTCAATAAACTTTAATAAATACGTTTTTTTTTTCAATATTTAAGATTTCTAATGCAAAGTTCGTTGCTTTAAATTATTACTATTTTAGTAAATTTGTAGCTTTTGACGTTTTTATCTTTTTTAAGTAAAATCTCATTTGAATTAGATTCGTTGAGTTTGACTTTGAGTTTGAACCGTTTTCATTAGTGAGATTATCCGTTTCATGTAAGGTTTGTGTCTAGGCTAAGCTAATGACGATTCATGTTATGTATCTTATAGGACTTTTTCGATGGCGCTAAATAGTTTTGCGGCCATGTGCGGTTTGAATTTGGCGCACTTGTAAATAATAGTTTGTAGATTGTATAGACGACTGTTTCTATAGCAGGAAATTTACTTGACTAGAGAATTGGACTTGACTCCATCACTTTCAGTTTGAGTCGGCTGGAGAACAGAAGCTAGCTTGAGCGACCTTCTGCCAGTTTTAAGTTTTGTTAAAGGTGTGTAGTGTTTTTGTAGTAATGTAGATTTGTGAAGTAGTGCCGTTTGAAGTGAATTTATAATTAATTGTCTGTTTTTCATTCTGTAGTAACTTAAATGTTGGATTTTGTCGCCAGGGGCAGATGCTCTGTTTCCTGTGCGTTTAATTGTTGTAAAAAAGGTAATTGTGTATTTGAATTCGTTTTTAGTGTATATTGTTTTAACTCTGTGTTTCGTCCTTGGACCTCAGCGTCCAAGAGACGCTTTTTATTTTGGACCAAGTCATTTTCGCTGCTCCTCGCCCGCCAAAACTGGCAGCCAAACGGAGCAGGGATTACATCCGGCCTACCCGCGTACGGTTTAAGTACGATCGGGCAGAGTACCGGACCGCCGACGCTCCCCCTCCGCACCTTTAATCCGGCGAACGATAAGGAGAGCGTGACGTCGACGATTGGCCACGAAAGGCACCGACGACGAACAAAGCCTGCGCAGGTACGTCAATCATGGCCATGATACACACACACAACACACAAACACACACACTTGACGAGCATATTGTGAAAAATAATATACTTTGGACGAATTCAATTGTTTTAGTTTTCCTTGTTTCTATTGTTTTTTTTTTGTTTTGTTCCTAAAGTTATCGTTAATAAATTCACTTCACCGACCTCTAATTGTTTGATATAGTTTATTCTGAGTTTTAGTCCGTTTTTGTGTAAATTTCCGTTAAAGTTTCAGTTCGTTCGTTTAGTGTATCCAAATTAGTGCGTTTTGGGTTTTTGTTCAAGATAGCGGCCGTTCGAAGGAGCCCTTGGGATAAGAGTCGTCAAACGGTCGGGCAAACTGTAAAATGAACCGATGGTCTCTTGTTCGCAAGAGTGGCGCAAAAGCCATCGCGTTTTAAAACTCTCAAGCGAATTCGACGAACGGTTACATTGGCGCCCAACGTCAAAAACTATAAATTTCTGACTAAAACAGAAATAGTTTTGCTTGTTTAAGTTTTTTTGTGTTTTTTGTTTGGATTTTGTTACTTTAATTTCCTTTTTGCTTAAGTTTTGTTGAATCTGTATATTTGTATGATGAATTTGGACTTTCAAGTTGATTTTTAGTGTAGTTTACGGTTTTGAGTTGAAATGATTTTGATTTTATTCTTTTTTTAGTTTTGTACAGTTTTCCGTGGATTTTTCAGTATTTTAGATTGAGTTTCGGTAAATTTTCAGTTTTTTAGTTTATTTACGTTCAGTTGAGTCAAATCTGACGCAAAGTTGTACTTAAAGCATAAATTGCATGTAAGTTTATTTTTTTTTCGAAACATTTGTATATTTTGACGTTTTATGAAGAAATTTTAGTAATAAGGTTTGAGTTCAATTCAATTTGACAAGTTAATTGACCTTTGAAGAAACTTTCACGAAATTCTAGTATAATTTTCTTTTAAATAGCTGAAATGTTGTAAATAATTGATAAATAATGTATAGAAAAACGTTTTCGACGTTTTTCTCCTTTTAAGCAAAATTACCATTGAATTCGATCAATGAAATTTTGTTTATATATGAATTTGTGTTGTTTAGACGTGTTTGGAAGACTGCGTAGAGCAAGTCAACCAAATGATTGTCGCTTAATATTTTTTTTTTTTTTTGGTTAGCGAAAAGGCTTACGAAGCTAATTTAGTAGTTTTGCTTATCCTATGTTAGTTTTAAATCTAGAATTAGTTGGAAAATAAAAAAATAACTCACCCGATCAATTGATTATTACGAAGAGATTGCTGTTACCGTGGGAATAAACCTCCGTCGTCGGTAAGAAAACCTTTTTTTCGCGCAATCCGGTCCGATCGGCAACCACCATAAAGAGCCCGGTGTCCTACGAATGCTCTGCAGCCTGCATTCGTCGGCTGAAGTATGCCCGCGCACAGGCACATCTCTAGCGCTCCAGATTATTATATCGATCAGTTTTCTTTTCCGTTCCACTCCGATGTTTATTCGTATTATCGACGACGTTCCGCTGTTTTGAACATTGCCCAGGAACTCTGTAAATAGTAAAGTTCAGTTAATAAAGGGATAACGCGACTAAATTCGTTGTTTTTTTTTTGTTTGAGATCAATCGATATTTATCTATGCAGTTGTTCTGGGATTAATTTCCCAGAGAGCCACCGTAAAGAAAATCAATCAATTCGTTCGCATTGGATTTGAAAACAAACTGCGCTAGCGATGGTTACATTGGCATTTCATTTTCGTCGTCGCGATAAATATGAACTAGCCATCTTGGTTTGTTTTAGTTACACGTTACCTTCTACCGTTCTTGTTGAATAAGGTCCTTCCTCCAGACGAAATCCAACGATGAATACCTGCAAATAAAACATAAAGCAATGAATTCTTCGATTGATATAGAAAAAGTATTAAATACTCCCCCGGTTTATCGATTTTTTTTTTTTAATTTTTGCTCACTCGCGACCGCGACGACCACCACCGATTTTGGCTTTTGTTTTTATTTTTGTTTTTCTTTTTCCGTTCCTTTTCATCTCGCGTCGGTGACAGCGCAAACGTCACTCGCGTTGACAGTACGTTTCGTTGCAGTTGGTAGTAGAACTTGCATGCAAGATTTTATGCTGTCAGTTTACATTAGATGTTTACATAGAGCTATGCGTTATTTTTTGCAGATTCTGAGTTTTGTCAAATTAAGTTTGATGTTTAGAATTTATTTCTGCTTACGTTTATGCAGTACTTGATTGCAGATGAGTCAAACAGAGTTTTGATGTGCAATCAGCTGCGGTTTAGTTCCGTTACGTTAAGGAGAGTCAGGGAGGAGGTCAGACGCAATGGGCTGATGGACTCTGACGATCCGAGTTTAAGCAGTTTGGTTTGCGATTGTGTCAACAAGAGTGTTGATGATGCAACCAGCTGTAGTTCCGTTACGTTAAGGAGAATCAGGGAGGAGGTCAGACGCAATGAGCTGATGGACTCTGATGATCCGAGTTTAAACAGTTAGATTTGCGAATGCGTCAACGAGGGTGTTGATGATGCAATCAACTGTAGTTAAGATCACGGCTATGTAAGTTTTTTGACATTGAGGAGTTTCCATTGTGGTAATCGTTCAAGGAGTAACGGTTATGTAAGTTGTTTGACAGTGGAAAATTCCCTTTGTGGTAGTCGTGTTCGAGTCATCCGTGTTGTAAATTGCTCTATGACCATCAATGTATACTGGACATAAGTTTTGTGTTTTACGTTAAGTTTGATTCAACTGCGTAGTTTTTTTTTTTTTTTGAGTATTTTGTGAGTTATGAAAATTTGATCAGTTTCTCTGATCAAATTTTCATAAAACTGGGTGGTGTGATGTAACGCTTTGACGTTTTTCATCTTTTTAAGTAAAATTAAGTTTGAATTCAGTTCAATAAACTTTAATAAATACGTTTTTTTTTTTCAATATTTAAGATTTCTAATGCAAAGTTCGTTGCTTTAAATTATTACTATTTTAGTAAATTTGTAGCTTTTGACGTTTTTATCTTTTTTAAGTAAAATCTCATTTGAATTAGATTCGTTGAGTTTGACTTTGAGTTTGAACCGTTTTCATTAGTGAGATTATCCGTTTCATGTAAGGTTTGTGTCTAGGCTAAGCTAATGACGATTCATGTTATGTATCTTATAGGACTTTTTCGATGGCGCTAAATAGTTTTGCGGCCATGTGCGGTTTGAATTTGGCGCACTTGTAAATAATAGTTTGTAGATTGTATAGACGACTGTTTCTATAGCAGGAAATTTACTTGACTAGAGAATTGGACTTGACTCCATCACTTTCAGTTTGAGTCGGCTGGAGAACAGAAGCTAGCTTGAGCGACCTTCTGCCAGTTTTAAGTTTTGTTAAAGGTGTGTAGTGTTTTTGTAGTAATGTAGATTTGTGAAGTAGTGCCGTTTGAAGTGAATTTATAATTAATTGTCTGTTTTTCATTCTGTAGTAACTTAAATGTTGGATTTTGTCGCCAGGGGCAGATGCTCTGTTTCCTGTGCGTTTAATTGTTGTAAAAAAGGTAATTGTGTATTTGAATTCGTTTTTAGTGTATATTGTTTTAACTCTGTGTTTCGTCCTTGGACCTCAGCGTCCAAGAGACGCTTTTTATTTTGGACCAAGTCATTTTCGCTGCTCCTCGCCCGCCAAAACTGGCAGCCAAACGGAGCAGGGATTACATCCGGCCTACCCGCGTACGGTTTAAGTACGATCGGGCAGAGTACCGGACCGCCGACGCTCCCCCTCCGCACCTTTAATCCGGCGAACGATAAGGAGAGCGTGACGTCGACGATTGGCCACGAAAGGCACCGACGACGAACAAAGCCTGCGCAGGTACGTCAATCATGGCCATGATACACACACACAACACACAAACACACACACTTGACGAGCATATTGTGAAAAATAATATACTTTGGACGAATTCAATTGTTTTAGTTTTCCTTGTTTCTATTGTTTTTTTTTTGTTTTGTTCCTAAAGTTATCGTTAATAAATTCACTTCACCGACCTCTAATTGTTTGATATAGTTTATTCTGAGTTTTAGTCCGTTTTTGTGTAAATTTCCGTTAAAGTTTCAGTTCGTTCGTTTAGTGTATCCAAATTAGTGCGTTTTGGGTTTTTGTTCAAGATAGCGGCCGTTCGAAGGAGCCCTTGGGATAAGAGTCGTCAAACGGTCGGGCAAACTGTAAAATGAACCGATGGTCTCTTGTTCGCAAGAGTGGCGCAAAAGCCATCGCGTTTTAAAACTCTCAAGCGAATTCGACGAACGGTTACAATAGTGAGTTTAACGTGTAGCCGATGCTTTGTGACGAGTGTAGATTTGGAGGCCTTAACCATATAATATATAAAAAAAATGAGGCTCTAGATATCGCTGATGTACTGGAAATTTGTCTCCCACGACTTGTATTATATGTTTTAATCAAATGAGATAATTGCTGATATTAGTGCACTTAATAGGTCATTACAAATAAAAACCGTATATTTTAGGTTCAGAATAGTTTGAATGATCTAGAAAAGCTTTAAGTCATATGATATATGGTCGAACTTATCATCTATGTCTACAGAAACACACTGCACCAAGTTTTGAACGTGTAGGGTGCTTTGATACGAGTGTAGATCTGAAGGCCTTAACCACATAATACTGAAAGGTGGCCTCAGACATCTCTGATGCTCTGGAAACTTCTCTCCCATGGCTTGCACTATATGTATGAATCAAATGGGCAAACTCTGATGTTTGTGCACTTCTGTTGATATACCATTTCAAATTCAAATCATATTTCTCAACTTCAGAATAGTTCGGATGATTCAGGATGCCTCTATGATGTGTATACAAGTATCATATGATTCAACTGATCTTCTATGACTACCAAAACGGACTATACCAAGTTTTAAATGCACCCGATGCGTTATTACGGGTGTAGATATAAAGGCCTTAACTCCAAAATGATTTAGATGGTCTAAGGTATCGCCATTGATGTGCAGTTAGTCTTTCATACTCAGATTTACATGTATGGATCTAATGAAATCAGTTCTGACATTCATACATTAGTTTGATATAGTATTACAGGTAAAGGCCTTACATTCAGAACTCCAGAGCTATTTTAAGTTGCCTGGGACATCACCAGATCATGACTCCATCATTTCATGTTTCAAAATGTATATTTGAATGTAATTCAGCAAGTTCAAGTGATTTAAAAAGTAAACACAACTATTTGTATTCAGTAGACAAAGTTCAAAACTTCTGGACGTTTTGGATAACCTGGAGATCTATGTTACAGCTGTAAAAGGACATAAGACATTTCTATCTAACAGCCCCAACCCAAACAAAAAATATTGTGCAATTTCCATTGAAATATACCGCATGTACATAGAAATAAAACGCGGAATCCAATGAAGAACAAGTGGTGTACACTACATTTCCAGCTATATCTCCAAAATGTTCTAGCATAACATAATCCCCATGTATGCATATGATAGCACAACTAATCCCCTTGATAAAAACATTTTGGTTTTGAAAATCCACCCACTGGGTCAAAAGCTATAAGTAAAACTATGCAAAAAAGTTGTCCACATCATTTAAGGGTTAATCTAACACAGTTTTGCACTTTGTTCATTGTGTAGCTTCGATAGAGTTTTATCAGTTTTTAAACTGTTGAGTTTTGTCATTTATTCTGCCTAATAAAAGAGTTAGTTGGCTTACATCTCACTATCATTGGATTTCTGTGCCTATGTTCTCTGCACGTGCACCATTCAACTGTTCGCCAAAGTCATGCTTCCACCTTTCGATGACATCACGTCTGTTCTTCACAAATGTGAAGAATTAGCAATAAGTTAAAATTCACAAATACAAAGAAATTAAAAAAAAAAAAAAAATGTTCTTCACAAAGTTGTGGCTCGCGGCACCGTATTTTTGAATATGTTAAACATCTGATAGAATTTGCGTGTTCCCTGAGATTTGCACAACAGCCCTAATTTCAGAAAGGGTATCATTAACAATGTATTCAGCAACGATTTTGACGTAATCTTCATGATATTTACCCTGTACAGCAGATTCAAGGTACAGTATGTACCTCATAAAATATAGATCTGACATCACCATAAGGCGCCATACTCCTTCATGAAGCGAGTCTACAGAAATCATCCTTTTGCCTTTCACATAAAATGTGGCTCCATAGCTCAACTTCTGGTGTTTTCCAGCTGTTAGTAGCTTATGTTGGCATGTATTGCTGTAACACGCACAAACCCATTCCAACAAGGCAGCCCTCCAAACAGCGGCAAAACGAAATTAAACCCAGTTTTTCGCGTTAACGCAGCTCTGCTGGCGGGTTTGATGTCGAATCAGCAGACACAAATTACGTCAGACAGCGTGGTGGTGGTAGGTATCATCCATTTCAAGTGGAGTAAACAAGAATGGCAACGACGAGACGACGACAACCGCTGGCGCTGTAGGATGACATCCAAGTCCTTTTTCGACCGTGTGGCGAAACAGCCGCGCACTAAATTGAACTCAACAGCGCCAGCGTGTGAGCTTGGGCGACTGGAATCCAGTATGCGATATAGAAGAAGGCCGATGGGAATCTATGTCAGACGGCGGCGGCTACGACGACGACGACCTTCGAGAGCCTTGCCGTAAAAGATTCTGGCGAAGAACAAACGACCATACAAACAAACAAACGAAAAACGACGCAACCGAGTGAAATATGTCCAATTAATGGGAAAGTTCTGAGCTGGTGTTGTTTGCAGTGCGGCTGTTGATTGCGATAGCCTTGGACGTACGTAGCTAGTTGGAGAAATGGTCGTTCGCCGACGGTTTGCGGTATCAGTGAAAGAAAATTCCACAGGGAATTACCGACTTAAATGGGTAAAATAGGGACAACTATTATAAATGACCACTTGAAGTGGTCGTTACGAGAATCGCGTGGAACTGTTTGTAGAAGTTTACCAAATGAACAGACTCATTGTCAGAAAGGTAAACTTTATAGATCTTTAAGTTCGTTAGTCCGTACTTCTTCTAGCAAATTAAGTGATAAAGGCATTTTTTTATAATTTTTTTTTGTGCGACGCGTTTTGTGTCTATGATAAGGCCAGTCATAGCATTGGGTAAATCTGGCTTGGACATCGATTTGTAAGAATCGATTCGAATCGAATCGGCAGAATCGATTCACCGATTTATTCGAATGCTTTGAATCGATGTTTTCACATCGATTCGATATTCTAAAATATTACAAAACTATAAATGATTCATTTGTTGCATGTAGTTCAAGTTCATGGTATATTTTATTTTAAAAAATAAATTCAATATCTAAATTTGTGATTGCATATCGTACATTTCGCGACACTAATTCGAAAGTGGATATAACGTTAAGACAGCGCCTTCTGCAAAAAAAAAAATTAATATTTTTGAATCAAAAGAAAAATCCTAAGATCCTGAGATTCCCCAGAACTCTGAGTAGTATTCCCATATAGCAATGAGATAAATTCATGCAGACTGCTGAGAGAAATTCCCCCAGAATCTTTAAAGAGAATTCTGAAAGGAGTTCCTCTAGAATTATGTGAGAGATTTCTTCAGAATTCTGAAAATATCTTGGAAAAAATTCTCTCGGAATTAAGGATTTTCCTAGAATCCTGAGAGAGATTACTTCATATCTATGAGATGGATTGTCTCAGAATCCCCAAAGGAATTTTCCCAGAATCCTGTGACAGCTCGCTTCAGAACCCTAAGAATCAAAAGATGAATCTTCCCAGAACCCTGTGAAGAATTCCCGCTCTTTCACATTTTTGAAATAAATTCATCTAGAACACTGAGCGAGATTCTCACAAAAGATTTTCGGAATTCTAAGATGATTTTTTCAAGAAACTTAAAAGATATGACCTAGAATTCTGAAAAGAGTAGCTTAGGACCCTAAGAAGGATTTCTCCAGAATCCTGAGAAAGGTTCCCTCAAAATACTGGACGGGATTGCCAAAGAAACCTAAGATATACTCTCTCAGAAATGGATGATGGAATGATGGAACTCCCTGAGAAGAATTCCTCCAGAATCCTCTTAGATGTTCTCCCAGAATTACCCAAAAATCCTGGGTGGAATCATTTAGAATGCGAGAATAGTTCTACCATAATCCTGAGAGGGATCATAAAAGGGGTTCTTCCAGATTCTTAAGAGAAATACAGGGGATGGCCAAAATGTTTGGGATAGGCAACTTTTTTTTCTCTCACAAAAAAGTTCAACAAGCTATAACTTTTCAAAGAGCGCATCAAAAAATCTCAAATTTTGACTGTTTGTCAACCTATCATTAGTACAAATTTGGGACCGATTGATTATTATTTCGCAAAGTTAGATCCGTTCGGGTAAAACACTATTTTTAAGACAACTCATTTTTGAGCTGTCATATCTCGGAAACCAGTGAACCGAATTGAATAAAATTTTGAACGTACACTAACAATATACAAATGCTTCACAAACCATTAAAACATAGATACTTTTTGAACGTTGAAAAAAGTTATTTTGGATTGACACATTTTGGATTTTTCTCGAAAAAATGTAAATAAATTTTAGTGTTGATATCCAAAGATTTTCCATTTCTGTTCTCATGTTATCTCTAATCAGATATATTAGAGCCTATTTAGATTGAAGGAAGAACACATTTAGTAATTTTTGTGTGGTATTGTAAATTTGACTTTTTTTCCTCTATATGGGTAAAAATTCCAATCCGGTATAACTTAATTCGCCGTTAAAAAATATTACATTTTATAACGACGTATTAGGTATCAATATATTGTTGATAAACGTTGAAAAAATCATTCAATTCGGTTCACTGGTTTCCGAGATGTGACAGTTCAAAAATTGGTTGTCTAAATAATAGTGTTTTACCCGAATGGTTCTAACTTCGCGAAAAAGTAATCAATCGAGCCCAAATTTGTACCAATGAAGCACATATAATAGGTTGACAAACAGTCAAAATTTGAGATTTTTTGATGCACTCTATGAAAAGTTACAGCATGTTGATTTTTTTGAAGGAGAAAAAAAGTTGCCTATCTCAAACATGTTTGCCATCCCCTGTATATCTAGAAACCTAAGAAAATCTGATAAGGATTCTCCCTGAAAGTGATTACTTCTAGAATGGACTTCCTCAGCATCCTGAGAAGGATTCTCTGGAATTCTGAGCAAAATGTGAGAAAATTCTCAAGAAAATTACTGCAGATCCCAGAATCTTTGGAAGGACTTCCCCAAACTCTGAAAGTCTCTTAAATAAAGACAAATCAATCAATCAATCCCCAAACTCCTGAAAGGGATTGTCCCAGATATCTGAGAGTGATTCCTCTAGAATACTTTAAATTGTTACACCAGAATCTCAACAGAATCTTCCCATAATCTTGTCAGAAATTTTCCATTACTATGAGGGACTCTCCCAGAATCCTGAAAGGGGTTTCTGGGAGCAACTGCTCCAGAATACAGAAAACAGAATTCTACTGGGATTCCCGTAGAATGCTGACTCAGCATTGCTGAGAAGGATTTCTTCCGAACCCTAAAAGGCATCACAAAATCTAAGCGAGGTATTCTCCAAAATCTAAATTTATCTAGAGAATTTTGCCCAGAATCTCGTGAGAGATTCATCAATAATTAAAAACTCTGAAAGAAAGTGACCTAGAATCTTGAAAAATATAGCCCCAGAATCCCAAGTACTTCCCCAGAATCATGAAACAAATTCCCAATAATCTGGAGAGAAATTTCCCCAATAAAGCCGAGTTTTCAGAGAATCTTGAGAAGAGTACCGGCAGAATACTTAGTGATATTCCCCCAGAACCTTGAAAGGATCTAACACAGAACCCTGAGAAGGATACCACTAGAATCCTGTGTGGGATTCCCCCAGAATTTCGCGACAATTCTGAGAATGCTGAGTATGATTTTCCAAGAAGTCTGAGAGGACTTCCTGAGAATGTTGAGAAAGATTTCCTCAGAATTTGGAGTGGGATCCTAAGTGAGAGTCTTCCAGAATCCTTAGAGGTGTCAGCCCAGATCATCCAGAAATTTCTTAGAATCCTAAAAGCGATTTCACCCTTGGTAGGGGACCCTGGTAGCACAGACAAACAGACGTAACACTCTGATAATTCTTATCGTACACCGATTTAACGGTCTTTTTCAAAATTTGATAGTTGGCCAACTGCCCAACCGTGGCGCTCGCATAGTTTTTGTTCGAGTTTGACGTTTGCTCACTACCGCCACCTAGTTGGTGGTCGGCCAAACTTAGTCCTTTTAGCATTGGGCGAATGCGGAAACGACTATGATTTGAATCGAAAAATGTTCGAAGTGTTACGTCTGTTTGTCTGTGCTGGTAGGAAATACCCCAAAATCGTGAAATGAATTCCTTTAGACTCCCTTGAATTCTGATATGTATTTCCATATAATATTGCTGAGAAAAAATCCTTCAAAATGTTTAAAGGGATTCTTCCATATCTCTGAGAATTCCTCTAAAATTCTGTGAGAGATTCCTTAAAAATACTGAAAATTATCTCACCAACATCCTTAGAGACCTTATCCCAGAAAAGAGAGAAAGGCCCATCCAATAGGGATTCTCCCTGAATTCTATTAATGATTTCCCTAGAATCCTGGGAGAGATTACTCCAGTTTTCTGAGATGGATTCTCTCAGAATGTTTAGAGGAATTCTTCCAGTATCCTGAGGGATTTCTTCAGATTCCCGAAATGGATTCTCCCTGAATCCTGTGACGGATTGCCTCAGAAAACTGAGAGAATTTTTTTCTCAGGATTCTCCCAGAATGCTTAGACGGATATCCCCATTACATCCTGGCGGATTCTTCCAGAATCCTGAGAGGGGATCTCCTAGAATCCTGAGAGGGATTCTCCTAGCATCCTGAAAGAAATTCTCCTGCGGTAATAAAATACATCCCATTAGTATCCTGAAAGAGATTGCCCCAGAACCCTGAGAGGGATCCTCCACATTTATTAGGAGAAACTCATCTAGAATCCTGAGAGGGATTTATAAAAATAAAGTTCGGAATCAAGAGATGGACTGACCTAGAATCCTGAGAAAGATGCGCTAGAATCCTGAAAGGGACTCTCTGGACCATAAGAACGACTCCTCCAGAACCCTGAGAAAGATTCCCAAGTGAAGTTAAGTTTAGACTCTTGGGAGAGATTGCCCAAGAAACCTGAGATATACAGGTATGCCTCGATTTAGTAAACCCTAGATTATATAGACCCTCGATTTTATGTATATTTTTAATGGGTAAATTCTTCAGTTCATTCTGAGAAAATATTATTACACTGACCCCATACGTATGCATCATCTAAGGGTTTTTGCATCATAAAAATAATAATACAGAAGAAAATAACCCATATATTTCATTGTAGTCGAAACCGAACAGTAGGAGTATGTCTACCCGGGTAGACGAGAATATCTAAATCTTACTTACCTTACCAATCAGGCTAAGGCCGGGGTGGCCTCTGCTGTACATAGTAGCCGTCTCCATTCCACTCGGTTCACGGCAGTTTGTCTCCAGTTCCGCACTCTGCGTAGGGTCCGCAGATCGTTTTCCACTTGGTCGACCCACCTAGCTCACTGCGCTCCACGTCTTCTTATACCGGTCGGATGACTCTCGAGAACTATTTTAGTCGGGTTGCTATCCGACATCCTGATAACGTGACCGCCCACCGTAGCCTCCCGATTTTCGCGGTATGGACGATGGTTGGTTCTCTTAGCAGCTTATGCAGCTCGTGGTTCATTCGCCTTCTCCAAGTCCCGTCTTCCATCTGCATTCCGCCGTAGATGGTACGCAACACTTTCCGTTCGAAAACTCCAAGGGCGCGTTGGTCCTCTGCACGTAGGGTCCATGTTTCGTGCCCATAGAGGACGACCGGTCTAATCAGCGTTTTGTAGATGGTTAACTTCGTGTTACGGCGAACTTTATTCGATCGTAGAGTTCTGCGGAGTCCAAGGTAAGCACGATTTCCTGCCACAATGATCCTCTGAATTACTCTGCTGGTGTCGTTGTCGGCGGTCACCAGTGAGCCTAAGTACACGAATTCTTCAACCGCCTCGATTTCATCACCGTCGATAGAAATTCGGGGTGGCGGGCGCGGTAATTCCTCTCTGGAGCCCATTGTAATAGACTGTCCCAAAAAAAAATCGATGTTCGAAAAGTCAAGGTGCTCAACCCTTAAATGAAAGATATGCATATTCGAAGCATTTTATAGAACATTTCGATTTTCTATAATAGTAGTTTACGCAACAAGGTGCAGAATGAAGATTTTTACAGCACGAGTCGTACATTTATCCAACGAGGCTTGCCGAGTTGGATAATTACGATGAGTGCTGTAAAAATCGAGTTCTGCACCGAGCTGCGTACAACATTTTTTGCAATTTCATAAATTACCTACCACTTGAGGATAGTTTTTAACAAAATTTTATCATCAAACTGCACAGTGATGTTCATAGCCATGTCTAAGAAAGTCTGATCATAGCAGGTTATGCTGTACAGTTGTCACAAATTTTCAAAACTGAGTCCAGAAAGCATCAAGAAGTTGATCAAAACTGAAAACAGTGCTGTAATGGTTCATTACGCAACGGAAATGAACCATTACAGCACTACTTATTTGGTGTGGGAAAGTAGGCCTTTTCCTGACAGATTTGCATGAGGTAAAACAGCCTATTAGTTACGATGAGAAATTGCAAAAAACGTTTTTTGTAATTTCATAAATTGCCACTTGAGGATAGTTTTTAACAAAACTGCAGACTGATGGCTATGAACATATTTAAGAAAGTCCGATTATAGCAGGTTATGCTGTGCAGTTGTCACAAATTTTTAAACCTGCGTCCAGAAAGCATGAAGTAGTTGATCAATACTGAAATCAGTGCTGTAATGAATCATTACAGCACTGATAATTTGGTGCGGGAAAGTAGGCCTTTTCCTGGCACATTTGCGTGGCAACTCAGCGGTGTTTTCGGCATTTTCTTTCAAAATGTCTTCAAGAATTCCTTGGTAACTACTTCGAATAAAAAAAATCCAATTGCTTCTGAAATTTTGTTGACAATTCTTATACACCGTGTCCAATAAGTTCTCATTCAAAATACAAATTTAGTAAATACCATTTTATATCACATATGTTATTCATATTTTCAAAATTAATACATGTATTGAAAGGCCACAAAATACTGAATAAATAAAGCATACGGTTTAGAATAACTTTATTGTCTATTTGTTTTTATAAGCCTAGCAGTACGCTTCCGTTTTCTGAAATCCGTTTTCTTCGGCACGCATGAAAATGTTCGAAAAGTTTTTCATTCTACGGTAGCGAAATAGAGTCCATAAGGATAAATTTTGAGTTTGTATCTCAAGTTATGTACCAAATGGATATACTAAGGCTTAAACAATACAGTTTTAGTAATGATATGGTAAGAAATTTGCAAGTAAGCTCAACTTGGGCTGATTTTCATGAAAATAACCGTTATTTTAAAGATAAACATCATAAAACCTAAATTTTGGACAAAATTTACCACAATAGGAATACAAGTATGTTTAAAAAGTAAGAACGATGTGAGTCAACCAGATAAGATGCTAGCATGCTTCTTTAACACAACAAATTTCATTAAAACAGGTAAATGGACATTTTTGTTAAATTTACGTTTCATTTTGTACAAAATAAAACGGCTTCGTACTTTACCAATACAGGATCTCATATTTTTTCTCTTCTGGTCATAGTTACTACTAGCAATGGGGAGGACAGGAACCTAATTTGTTTCAACTTTAAACCATTACTCGTTAAAGTACGACGAAATACCAATGAGATGGCGTGCGTGCCAGCTGAAATATACTTACGACGCATAAGCGATCAGCAAATAAGGATAAAGGACAGTTAGTTCCATAACATATGCTGTATATTGTGTGTGTTAGTTGGCCTTTCAATAAATAAATTTACTTTGAAAATCCTAATTACAGGTGTGAAATGAATTCAATTTGATTTTGTATGAGAACTTATTGGACACGGTGTACATTGTTATCTTTTAGCAATTCCTTCTAGAACTTTTTAGATATTTCTTTGCGTATTTTTTAAATGTTTTTTTTTTCGGAGATTCAGTTTTGAAATTTCTAATTTTCTTGAAAATCGACGATGCCTTCTGAAATTCCTTTCACAAAAGAACTCCTTGAGGAATATCTCTTGGGATTTCCGGATTTTCCAAAGAAATTTCCAGAGCAATTTTCAGACAAATAGCCTGAGGAACTCCCGAATTAATTACCATATTCCATATATAAAAAAATAGGCAAAAGAATTCCCAGAAGAATCGAAGTGCATGGGTTGTGCGTGGGATAATCCGTTCCACAAGTTCCAGTAACAATCTTCTGGAGGCATTCCAAAAATAGTCGATAGTCGATTTTTTCCTTGTCGATGTATCTGAAAAATTCTACTCAAGTACAAATATAGTTCTTCTGAACGAAATGATACATATAACACAGACAAACAGATGTAACACCTTGAACGATTTTCATGGAAATCCATCGCCCAGTTCACACTACATCACCTGGTGGAAAAGTTGCACGAATCACTGTGTTGTGCAATATCGTCAACAGAAGGCGCTAGTGTGAAACGTCAAACGCATAGAAATACGATGCTCGCGCATCTGGTTGTGAAAGCCACAGCTATGAAAATTTAAAATGATCGTTAAATGCGTGGTCGATGGAAATTTCGCAAGTGTTACGTCTGTTTGTCTGTACATATAAGCCCATAGAGATAGCTCAATGTTTGTGGAATGCCATGTGAATTCGATGCTGGATGTTGGCTTTTTTTAATTTTTCAATGAAAAGGGTTGACAAGTCTCGTCTAATATTGTTTTGGTCTTGTATTATCTTAACGAGTTCATACTAGATTTTGAAATGTTTTTTTCTTTATTACTTGATATTACTTCTGATTAAAATCAAACAAATATCAGTTTAGTAATTCAATCAAAAACTAAATATGATATTCGATGGATTATTCCTCCTACTGGGGACGAGCTAAATAATCTGTCAATGTGTAACTTCTTCGAATGTAAGGGCTGAAAATCTTTTTAATAGATGAAAAACAAAGTAGATTAGAAAGGCAAAATCGTGTTATCTACAGAGAATTTTTATGTTTTCCTAAGTGTAAAATGGTCTTTTATGCAATTCTGTATCATAATTTATATTTTATTTAACTCTTTTCGGTATCATAATGAGCATTTTTTCCGAACTGGTTTATTATGCAACTGAAATGAGTTGCATAATGAAAAATAGTTGTATAATGTTCATAATGCAACTCATTTGAGTTGCAGTATGAACATTATGCAACTCAAATGAGTTTCATTATGAAAAAATCATTGCATAAAATTTTGTATGGAACTCGTTGCAAAACTCGTTTTTTTCAGCACTCTTCGTATTTATCCAACTCGGCGAGCCTCGTTGGATAAATGTACGACTCGTGGTGAAAAAATCAACTTTTTGCAACTCGTTACATAAATATCTATTTGTTTCCATGTATCTCTATTCCATTGCCTATTATTCTATGGAATAACCCTACTCTTCACGGCTCACTCCGAACTATTTTGGAATGACAATCAACCTTAAACCTCTGAGCGCTATTTTGATCTGCTTGATTGACAATTTTCCTCCAATAAGCCGCAACATCCCACCTATTCCGACAACAACGGAACGACGACGGCACGAGCTAGAGCTCTCCTTTCAAAAACAAACATGTTTGTTTGCTTCTCTGATGGATGTCAAACAATCCACTTTGCCTGCCGCCGCGCCAGTCAGTGAGTGCCAGCGTCAGCACCACGCCAGTTGCTTTCCGGATCGGGAGCGGGGGTGAGGACAGCTCACAGGCAGACAATTTCCAAACTGTAAGGTATAAAGGAAAATCCAAGCGCAAACACGTCGCCTAGCTCAACTTAAGAACCATTTGTAACGAAAATAAACATCAGATAAAAATGCCACATATTTCAAGGTCGTGATCTGTAGAGGAAGATGCTTCCCTCCAACCAACCACTGACAGACTGTGACTAACTGTATCGCACTCGGCTAATCTCGGAACAGTAGACTTGAGTGGATTCACGATACGTGACGCGTGATATTGGCCTTATAACACAAAACACATCGCCACCGATCAGCGCTGCTAGATGGGTCCCAGGAGAAATCGCCTACCACAAGCCATCAGGCGGCCTGCGGCAGATGAGCTCGTAAAGCCTGGTGATAGACGGCGGTGACGTATCTTCGATTGCCATCAGCATAAAGTGTCGCTACTCACATTTTCATTAAAGCTATCCTATCTGCGGCTGGGCTGCTATACCGTAATTCGTTTTTTTTCTTTCGGTTGTTGGTTCCCCTAATTTCGTATAACAAGCGACCGTAACTAATTTTACCGTCCCTCACACGTGCTGCTGCGTTGCGTGCAGTTTGTTATGGGAAGCATCCTGAAATCTGGTATCATCTGTGTAGATATGTAGATGCATCCAGAAGAATGGTTCTTAAATGTTTGGTTTTGGAACGTGTAATTTAACTTACTCATGAAATTGATTATTTTTATTTCTCGAGTTAGTGAGAAAATCTAACGTCAGTTATTATAGTTTATTGCATTGCTAACTGGACTGCGACAAAGTGTGGAATCTCAAATAAAAGTGCGATATTGCATCAGATTGTTCCGGTGTCTTCACCGCACTTATTCGTCACGAGCTAATGAATAAGTGCGGTAAAGACACCGGAACGATCTGACGCAAAATCGCACTTTTATTTGAGATTCCGCACTTCATCGTCGCACTTATAACCGCGCAATGCGCAATACTTTATAAATTACTGAAGATAAAAAACTGATATTGGTTTGACTGTTATAATAGGTAAAATATTAAAAAAAAAAACAAAATCTAGTATAGAGAAGTGATCATTAAAAGTTCTTTAAGATAGTACAAGATCAAAACAAGAACAGACAAGATTTGTTGATTTGTTGTTGATATCGTATCACTTTGAGTTGTTCGTGCGATATTCGTTCAATCTTTGAATAACACTTTAATATCACATAATGATATGACATCAAAAAGTGTTCGATTTGAAATCAGATGTAGAGCCAAGAAGCCAAGAAGAATTGAAATTGAATGAAAGATGACAAAGATATCAACAAATCACTTTTCCATGTTTTACGATAGTGAACCCAAACTTTTGGCTGATACATCATATTGAGGGGTGACCCCAAACTTTTGGTCGATGACATGAAGAGTTAATTTACTTAATAACTTTTTTTTCTAGATTTTTTAGCAAAGTTCTGTAAAAAGCAGTTAAAAGCTAATAAAAAATGGGTTATATTACCGCTCTCATCTTAAAATTTGGTCGACCCAATTTCCAGCGACATTGCCGTAAGTTTATATCCATTTTTAGAAAATTTGGCAACTTTGGGTTAAGTTTACATACAAAATTTTTTAAAAAAGTTTCTTTTAAATCATGTTCAAAGATTCTTTGACTTTTTATCATTTGAATGAGACCTAGGGTTTTGAAATCGGACGCAAATTGGCGAAGATATGGGCCTAAAAAAATGACATGTTTTTGAGAGGGTGACCCCAAACTTTTTATCGGGAATGTATGTTTACATAATATACTAAAAATGAGTGTTGGCGCCGCAAAGCGTTAAACACTACTGAACTAGATAAAAAAGTAAGATAATATATTCGTGTCTACTTTCTCTTAGATTCTCAAAAGGAACCTCCTCAGCTCTGTCATATATCATATGGCCACCTCATGATACCTTCCTCCAGATTTCCGATAGATTTCTTTGAGACCGGATTCGGACCATGTTGGAAATGTATGGTGTGATAGGTACATGAATTCACATATACCTCCTATAAAATGACGAATAGTAACCTCTCACATAAACTAGGGGGTATATAACCACTTCTGGATATCGGATAAGTTCCTCTGGAATCGGTTCCAGACAACACATGAAGTTTACATTTACTATCTGTGAGATTTCCTACAGTGACCTTCTCAGCACTGTTAGATCCAACTCCAGGATATATTCCTCAGGAATTTCTCTAGAAATCCCATGAAGGAGTTCACTTGGCGTTCCTTCAGGGGTCACTCCAGGAGTTCCTTGTGGAAGCCCTCACAGAAAAAAATATGTAATTAAAATTCAGCGAGAAATCATGCACATAAAGGGAATGCTAGATTTAGTGCACTTTTATATGAGATATAATGTAAAATTACATTACCATCGTGTAAATTTCCGCCAACCATCGCGTAAACCATCATGGACACCAACCGGTTACGTGACTATTAGCGGAAATTTACACGATTGTAACGTAATTTTACATGATATCTCATGTAAATATGCACTAACTCTAGCATTCCCTTTATGTGCATAATTTCTCGCTGAATTTTACATGAATATTTTTTTCTGTGCTGCTGGAATTTCTTCATGGAATCCTTCAAGATTTCCTTAAGGCATTCCTCTTGGAATTCCTCTAAAGATTGCCCCAGGAGTTCCTTCAGTAATTTCTGTTAGTAGTTCCTTCAAGGATTTCAGAGATCTCCTCAGCAGTTTCAGGAGGACCCATGGATGCCGCTAAGGATTTCTTTAGAAGCTTCCGCAGCTCCAACAGGAGTTTCCTCAGGTTTTTATCCAGAAATTCCTCCAGTTTTTTTTTAAGGAGGATTCAGGGATTCTTCTGGATGTCCTACAGTATGTCCTTTACAGATTAGTCTAAATGTTCCTCCAGGAATTCCATCTGAAGTCCCTTCAAGAATTCCTACGGAAGTTCCAACAGAAATAATTCCACGAGTTCCTTTAGAGATTCTTCATGAAGTTTCAGGGATTCGTGCAGATGAGTTTTCAAAGATTCTTCCAGGAGTTTTCGGAATTCGTGCAGATGTCTCTTGATCTTGAGAGAATTGTCCTGAATTCCTTCAGGGATTTCTCAAGAAGTTCCTGCAGAGATCTATCCAGTAGTTTCTCCAGCGATCTTTCCAGGAGTTCGGTCAAGGGTTCCTACAGTAGTTGCTTCTAGGGATCCTCCTGGAATGTCTTCAAGGATTCCTGTTGGAATTCCTTCAGAGATTCCTCCTGGAAGTCCTCCAAAGATTGCTTCAGTAATTTCTACAGAAGTTCCTTCAGGGATCTTTCCAGTAGCCCTGAGAGGATTCAAGGATGCCGTCAGGTCATCATTCTTTACAAATTTCCTCAGCTATTCCAACAAGTGTTCCTCAGGTTTCCCTCAAAAAAATCCTTTAGAGATTCTTTCGGAAGAACTCAGGGATGCCTCCTGGAAAACCATCGGAATTTCCTCCAGAAGATCCTTCAGGAATTCCTATAGGAGGCCCTTTAGATTTAGATTAGTCTAGGAGTTCCTCCAGGGACTCCTTCTGAAGTTCTTGCAGAAATTCCAACGGGAGTTCTAACAGAGATTAGTCCAAGAGTTCCTTCAGATGATTCTTGAGAGATTCCTCCTGAAGTTTCTGTAGAGATCTAAATATCCAGTAGTTCATACAGGGATCTCTCCAAAATTCCCTTCAGAGATTCTTACAGATGGATTCCGGCAGAAGTTTTTGCATGAATTTCTACAGAAGTACATTCAGGGGTTGGTCTACGTGTTTCTTCTCAGATTCCTCCAGGAGTTAGTTCAGGGATTCCTCGAAAAAATTCTTTAGGGGTTCTTCCAGAAGTTTTTCCAGGAATCGCTCCTGAGGGTCTTTTGAAGATTTTTTATGAGTATTCCTCCAGGCGTTACATCCAGAAGTACCTTCAGGAATTCCCTGAAGGATTTTCTCTTGAAAATCCTTCGGGGATCTCTCCTGGCATTCCTTCAAATATTTCTTCGGCATACCGCCTGGACTTCTTCGGGGAATCCTCCTGTAAATTCTTCAGGGATTCCTCCTGGAATTCCTTCGGGGATTCTTCCTGGAATTTCATCGGAGATTCGTTCTGGAACTCTTTAAGGGATTTTTTTGGAATCCTCTCAGGGATTTCTCCTTGATTATCTTCGAGAATTCCTCCTGAAGTTCCTTCGGGGATTCCTTGTGGAATACCTTCGGAAATTCCTCCTGGAATTCCTCCGGAGATGCTCCCTGGATTTTTTTTTCGGGAATCCCTCCTTGACTTCTTTCGAGCAAGACATTCCTCCTGAAATTTTTTTCGGCGATTCCTCCTTAATTTTTTTTGGAGATTCTACCTTGACTTCATTCCAGCAGGTCATTCCTCCTCAAATTCTTTTGGGGATTCCTACTGAAATTCATTCAGAAATTGCTGCTAGAATTCCCTTCCCTAAATAGGAGATTGCTCCTGAAATACCTACGGAGATGCTTCCTGGAATTTCATCAGGGATTCCATCTGCACTTTCTTCGGAGATTCCTACTGAAATCCATTCAGAGATTGCTCCTGGAATTCCTTCAGAGATTTCTTCTGGAATGCATCATGGAATACCTTCGGGGATCCCTTCTGGAGTTCTTTCGGGGATTCTTCCTGAAATTCTCTTCGGGGATTCCTTCTGAAATTCCTTCGAGGATTCTTCCTGGAATACCTTATGTGATTCCTCCTAATTTTTTCAGAGATTTCTCCTAGAATTCTTTCAAGTAGTGCTCTTGGAATCTCCCAGGAATTTTCTCCTCGAATTCTCGCAGGAATTTCTTTGGGGATTCCTGCTGAAATTCTGTGGAGATTGCTGCTGGAATTTCTTCAGGGACACCCGCTGAAATTCTTTCGGGGATTGCTCAAGGAATTTCTTGGAGGATTATTCCAGGAATTCGGAAATTCATCCCAGAATTACTTCTGGGGTTCTTCCTGGAATTTCTTCCGGAATTCCTTTAAAATTTGAATGTTGGATTCCTTCAGAAGTCAGATTTGCAATTAAAGTTTCCACAAGGTTACGCATCCCGCAACGGCTTCGTTCCGCAAGTCTAAATATGTAAGGATAAGGGTGGGGGTGAAAGAATTTTTGAATAATATTGGACCGGGCCTTCACAGTTTAAGACCGAAGTTTGTATGGAGAACTTGGGGTGTTCAATTGATATGCGCGTTAGAACGCGCTGTGCATATATTTAGGCGTGAGACAATAACGAAACAAACCTAAATAACGAAAACGCCTAAATATATGCTCGGCACATTCTAATGCGTATATCAACTCAGTAACAAATTTTGAAAACGACGTATAATCAATGGTATAGCATTGACTATACGTCGTTTTCAAAATTTGTTACTGAACTGAACACCCCAAGTTCTCCATACAAACTTCGGTCATAAACTGTGAAGGCCCGGTCTAATATTTTTCAAAAATTCTTTCACTATGACTTTTCTAGGGTACCAAAACCCCTGTTCTTTTTTTGCTCATCCCATAACACCAAATTTTGTGAAATTTTGTCGAGCAGTGTAACCTGAATGGCATGGAGCATGTAGGTACGGGACTCATTTTTTTGTCTAATTTAATAATCCTAAATTCTCTAAATTAACTCTTTTAACTTTTAAATTTGCCTCCTAAGGGGGTGGTCGTGGGTACCGACTTATGCCAAACACTCAATCTGGTGAACACCCAATTTTTTTGAAAATGTGCACCACGTGGGTGGTGGTAATGATCACATTAACCATTTTATTTGAGGATTTAAAAAAAATCGTTTTTGACTTTGAAATAAAGCTCCTTAGTCGTTGAGTGACCATAACTAAGGAGGACGACAGTACAGTACAGTACAGTAGAGTACATACGGAACTGATCCAATTCTCATGCTGAGGGATGCCATTCACCAGCTCGAATCCGACAAAGCAGCTGGTAAGGATGGACCCAGAAAATTCGGCCACCGGTAACATATTCAGGGTCTGGGAAACTGAACAACTACCGGAAGAATGAATATAATCTGCTCGACTCACAAGAGAGGCTACGTTAAATCCTCCAGAAATGCAGGTGTCCTAGGTTTCGGACGGTGTCAGGTAGTTTTGGGGTCGTTCTAATAGTATTCCAAGTGACCTCAAGGGGCATTCCAGAGGGTTCAAGTACGTTTTCAAAAGTGTTCCATGGGGTCTCAAGGAATTCCGAGAGGGGTCAGAGACGCTCATCGGTGTTTTACAGGGTTTCAGGGGGTTTCATAGGCGTTCTAATGATGTTAAAGGGGGTTTCATGGTCGTTCCAGAAGGTTCTAGAGATGTTCCAGGGGTATCCCAGGGGGTTTCATGGGTTGTTAGGTTCGTTCTAGGAGGTTTCGGGAGTTTTCAGGGGTTTTCAGGGGCATTACAAAACCCCTTTAAACCACCTAAAATCCCTTCAAGCTACCTTTAAGGCACCATCCATAAATTACGTAACGCTCTATGGGGAGGAGGGGAATACGGCCGCGCGTTACGGCCCATATAACATTTTTTAGGATTTTCATACAAAAAAGCGTTGCGGAGGGGGAGGGGGGGTAAAAAATGTCGACTTTAGCGTTACGTAATAAATGGATGCTGACTAAAGTCCCCTGAACATACACTGACATAAATTTTGTTGTGAAAACTACCGATTCCATAGTAAAATTACTAACCGTACCTATGATTCTCAACCGACAACAAAATCTGTTAAGGTAACTGAAATATGCTTGAAATTACAATGCATTGTAGTAAATTCAACTAAAAGCGTAGTTGTCTCAACAACAAAACATTGTTATTTTTTCCTGGACACGCATTTTACAACACAGTGTGGTTAAAAATACAATGCTCATTTGTTAAATTAAGATTATTTTTAGTAATGTTAACTGCACTGCTAGTTAAGTTGACAGTGGTTTAGTATAATTAACTTGAAATTGTTGTCGGTTGAGAATCATAGGTACGGTTAGTAATTTTACTATGGAATCGGTAGTTTCCACAACAAAATTTATTTCAGTGTACTGACACGACTTGAAACACCTTGATACGCATTGAAACATCGCTGAACCATGTTTGAATGTTTTCTGAATCCTCTGGAAACCACTTCAAAACTCCCCTGATACCTCCTAAATCCATTTGAAACCCTTTGGAACGCCCTAAAGCGCTTCTATACTCCTATTAATACCCACTAAACCCCCGGAAATCCCCTCTGAAACCTTGTGGCAATCCTTTGAAAAGTCTGGATATGCCTTGGAACTCGTCTGAGGCGCAGCATCATAATATCCGAGGACGGGATGTCCCAGTAATTTGTGGCGCATTTTCACGAACATAGGCTATTTTCAATACCAAGACAACCGACCAATACCATACCAATCAGACACGAATGCCACATAAGTGGTAAAGTGTCTCTAATAAATCAGGCCAAATATTTCAATAGGTCCTATCTGCATTTTAGAGGCTCTTTTTGTTCACTTTCTCTTTCAATTATTGCAATGTAATGGTACACTTTTAAACTACTTTTGCAGTACCTACAAATCAAAACAAGATTGTTTTGACCATCGTTCAATGCAAGGAGACAATCATAAAACAAATAAACAGCTGAGATATTAACGAAAGAGAGGGAAACCAAAGAGAGCCTCTCTTCTGCAGATAGGACCTTTAGACATGTTTGGCCTGAAATATTAATAATAATAATAATAATAATAATAATACCATACCAATTGTCTTGGTATGATACATGACTTTGGTATGCTGCAGTTATGTGCCTGTTATTCGTTCTTGTTCGGGAATCTATTAACATTTGGATGAGCTAGTTTTAGTATGTCTTCAACATTTGGGTTACAGTCTCCATATACATTTTTTTTTCAATTTCTTTTGGAAAATGGAATGAAAGGAAATTAAAAATCAAGCATAAGAAATGACTGGATCTAGAAGATGGCTGAATGATTTTCTTCCACTAGGAAGTTCTGAACGGAAAAACAAATGAAATTCCAGTACAGTTCTCTAATCATTATAAAATAGATTTTCAGCCTGCACAGATCGAAAAAAAGAGTGTAAAATTCTGTGACATATGATGCACATGATTGGAGCGTGGGATATCACAGAAGTTTACATGAAGTATCATGTAAAAGTCATAAAATATCATGTAAACTTCCCCTATATGTCATGTAATTCAGCATGGCTCTGTGTGTTTACATGACATATAACACAAATTTACATGATATATCATGTAAACCATCATAACATGAAGTTTATATGACTAAACTGAAGTTTACATGACGTGTAAGTCTCATTATTTTTATCCGTGTGGTGCTGATTTATCTCTGACCCTACTCCTTATTTTGAAGAGCTTTACGTGCACAGAAAAAATATGTAATTAAATTTCATCGAAAAAGCATGCTAGAGTTAGTGCACTTTTACATGAGATTTAATGTAAAATTACATTACCATCGTGTAAATTTCCGCCAACCATCGCGTAAACCATCATGGACTCCAACCGGTTACGCGACTATTGACGGAAATTTACACGAACGTAACGCAATTTTACATGATATCTTATGTAAATATGCACTAACTCTAGCATTCCCTTTATGTGCATGATTTCTCGTTGAATTTTAATTACATATTTTTTTATGTATGACTTTGCGTTTTTGTACATACATTTTTACTCGTCCAGTTAATTTTCGGCTCACGGTCAATTCAACTGCATCGCTAGAGTGAATGAGATTCACATAGGGAAACACTGAAGCTCCAAAAGCACATCTCTACAGAATGCGTTTTGCCGTGTTCAGCTCTGGCAGCAAGGAGACTGAAAATTATGATCAAACAGCAGAGGAAGTGTACCAAAAAACGAGCTGTGACATAGTGTGAAAGAAGAAAAATATCATTTTTTGTTCCAAGTCGACGCGTAATTGTGGTTTAACAGCATCATTACCGTCCCGCCGCCGAGGCGGAACTTGAGACTGACGTAACCGCGCATAGTTCATATTCTTCCCTTCTGCTGCAGCTCCAGCTTCTCTATGCAGTAACACATTACTGCATGCATCGCACCCAAAGCCTTCATTCTATGGGTGGTGTGGTCGGTGCATGATTCCGGACGTTGACGACGATGAATGCTGAGTTGAGTTACTACGCTCCAGAGAGGCGACCGCAGGAAGACGTGGAATGAAAACATACATTCAACGACAGATTTGTGTGTTCAACAAGGAAAATGTGTCAGGAAAATGGGTGTAAGTGTTGTGACAAATGGGATTGTTGAGCGGAAGGAAGTACATATGTAGCTGGAAAATAGCGTGCCAAGCCAAGTTGAGATGCAATGCACGTCACCTGTCTGTTTGATGCTGGTGTGAATAAGAACGATTTATGAATACTTATCGAGTGACACTATTTGACGCTGAATTAGGATGATCATTGAGACTCCGAATACCTATCACTAAACAATAATCAACGCTTAGATGTTATCGGGTTTCTGAATTCAAAAGGGAAACGTTCATCGTAAAATTCCAAATAATTGCCAAATATTTGATTACACCATGGCGTCCTAGCAGATCACCATGGCCAAACGGTCGTCACCGGTCAGTCTCGCCCCAACATATCAGCCTAGAAGAAGACTGTCGTCATCACTTTCATCGTCCTCGTGCCGATAAATTTTGACCATCGCAACGTGTCGTCTGAAAGAGCATAAACACGGACTGGACCGGAACGGACCGACGAAATTGCTGCTGGAGTAATCATGCTGATTTGAGTGAAGTGCCCTTCGCGTGCAAGCAAAGGACACCATCTGTCTAGAACGGCTCGCTGTTTTGCCAGCCATAACCTTTAGCAAAACGCAAAACATATCAGCTCCCAAAAATTTCTTCGTGAGTCACGTGAGTGCGCGCCTTTTCGTGACAAATACGCAAAAAAATGCCGTGTTTGACTTTCGGAAAAGTTCAATGTTTGCTTCAAGGTTTGTAGGTTTATATGATATACCGGAGAAATGCTGTCTTCCCATTCTTCACGGTTGGCGTTATCTTGAACGAATGGTTGAGAATTCGCAGAATCACCCAGAAGATTAGGCAGCAAAGAGAAAAGGCTGCCGACGATATCCAATTTTACAGTTGACTGCACCAGCACGTTCTGAATGGGTTTGGCCGGTGTCAATTCCGTCGCACGAATCGGATTGAATTCTCCATCGATTAGGTTGTAAAATTTTATTATGTCGCAGTTGGGCTTTCGGAAAGGCCCGAACTGGATGCCTTTGTAAATTTATTTAATTTTGTTTGATAAACTACTATTTTTCATAAAGTTTCCAAATAGCACATAGAACCAATATAAAAGGTCTACTGGAAAAACTTGTAATTAGAAGGCACGAAATGTTGGTAATTGACAAATTGAGAGATGAAATTTGTGAAAAAAAAAATCGCGTTCTGGTGAGATTTGAACCTACAACTCCATATTGGCTAGACCGGCGCTTTAACCAACTAAGCCACAGAACAGGTAATGATTCTGCGAAATGAAAAGCCAAACTGACCCCAAAGCCACACCGTAAAAGGTAATTATTTATGGAATTTCGCTCCATTCAATTTATTTCAACGCTTTTCTGTGACTGAAAGCCGAAAAATACCAAACATTTTATTTCATTTATTTAGTATTACATCAAATTCAAAATAACACTGAATCAATAATATTTCTCCATTAAACACGGTTTGTGGCTGTCGATTTCCAACCTCGATCCCGACCTCACCAGATTTCTTTCCACCTGATCCGCTGCCGTGCACGCTGTCCTCTAGGTCTTCTTGTACCGTCCGGATCTTTTGCGAGAACTAGTTTTGCAGGGTTGTTGTCCGGTATTCTTAGAATATGCTCTGTCCATCGTATCCTTCCAGCTTTTGCCATCTTGCCACTGTTCATCACCTCATCAATTGTTTTGACTGATCCTTGACATGCAATGTATCACTACCCATCACAGTCTGTTGAAGTTTTCATCCCAAAGCAATTCTAAGGCCTCAAAAGTACTCCGAAGTTTATGTCACAAATTCAACATTCTAAACCAAATAATGAATGATCAGAGAACATAGTCTACGGTACTCAAAAAGCCTCAAAGCACCTCTAGAAAATTCATGGTACATGAATTAGGTGATCTAGGTCATCCAAACTGCTCTGGAATTCATTTTCTCAAGATCGACTGGGTCGATCATCATTTGCGTTCACTCTGTTCAAGAAATTTGATCACGTTGATGTCCATTACACCTCGCAATGCTACGAGCAACTCGATATTGTGGTATTTGGACATTCCGTGAAATACAAGTGGCCTCCAATACATTTTGAAGTTTGGGTTACAATATCTACATACTGTATCTTGCTTTAATTGTAAAAAAAAATATTCGTGGGATGTAGTCTTTACTACTCGTAGAGCCTCAGTGCACAACTATAATGCTTATGATACGTTCTTGGGATATTCCAGGTTTTCCAAACTATTCTGGAATTAGGACCTTCAAGGTTTACAGGCTCTACTCTTGTTTCTCTTCACTCTATCGGCATAATTCTTTCACAATTGTGTCTGTTGCACCTAATTATATTACGAGTGTTGTTGTAAATACGCCAACGTATTTTGAAGTATCACAATATGTGTGATTCTTTGGATATATTTTTATTGTATTGTAGAAATATAATACACACTACTCTTAGAAAATCTGAGTGCAATTCTGATAACTTAGCAACATTCACTTGGTGATCTATGTCATCCAAACTATTCTGGATTTAAAACCTTCAAGCTCTACAAGCTCCACTCTTATATCTCTTTACTTTATCGTTGTGAATCTTTCACGATTACATATTACGAGAATCTCTTTGTGTTGTTATACAAGCGTTCACTAGTATACAAATTATCTTTATTGTATTTTAAAGTATGGATCGTAGAATCATAACTAAACACGGGAATTCCTTCAAAAGTACTTCAAGAATTCCTGCAGTATTTGTGGTGGAGTCCCCTCAGGAGTTTCCGGGGAATTTCTCCATTATTGCTCCGGAAATCACTGCATAATCACTCTGGAAATTGCCACTTAATCCGGCACGTTCCACGAGGTCCAAAATCACTGGGAATTCCTCCGGAAGTTTCTCAGAAATTCCTCCAAAAGTTCCTTAGAAACTGCCCAAGAATTCCTTCAGGAGTTCCTCGGTAATTCATCGTGATTCTCGGAGAATACCTCTACGAGCTCCGAAGGAATTCCTCCAGGACTTCCCGCGAAGTCCTTCACGAATTTCCTGGGAGTTTTTCAGAAACCTTTCAAAAAGTCCTGCAGGAGTTCCTCGGGAATTCCTCCAGGAGTTCTTCGGTATTTCTCCATGAGTTACAAGAGTTCCTCCAGAAATACCTCCAGGACTTTCTTCAGGAATAACTGCTAATTCTAGGAATTCGTCTAGAAATTCATCAAGAAATTCCTCCATGGTGTCCTCCAGAAACTGTTCCCGGAATTCCTCCAGCTATTCCTACAGGGGGTTTTCCACGAATTCCTTCTAAAACTCCTCAAGGAATTCATTTTGGAATTCCTCCAGGAATTGTCCAAGGAATTCCATCACGAATTCTTTCAGGGATGCGTCCAGAGATTCTTACAGGATTCAACCAAGAACTCATCTAGGGATTCGTCCTGGAATTTCTCCTGGGATTTCTCCATGAAATCATGCAGGGATTTATCCCGGAATTCCGAAAGGAAATCCTACAGGGATTCCACCAGGAATTCCTCCTAGGACTCCTCTAGCAATTCTTCAGGGGATTCCTCCTGGAATTACTGCAAGGGTTCCTCCCTGAATTCCTTCAAAATTCCTCCTCCAGGGAATCCTCCAGGAATTGCTCCTGTGAATCTCCACAATGGATACAACCAGAAATTACTTAAGGAATTCCATCATAAATTCATTCACATATTCCTTTAGAGACTTCTCAAGAAATCTATCAAGGAATTCTTCCAAGGCTTCTGCTTGGAACTCCTTCAGGAATTCCTCAACTAATTCCTCCATAAATTGTTTCTGTAACAGCTCCAAGAAATTCTCTAGAGATTCCTCCAAGGACTCCTCAAGAACTGCTTCATGAATATCACCACGAAATCCTCCAAAAATTCTTCCAGGAATTCCATCAGTCATTCCTCCAGGATATACTGCAGGATATATTTCAGAAAATCTTCCAGGACTTTCTTCAGGAGGCTAATTCTAGGAATTTATCAAGGGATTCTTTTAAACATTCCTCCGTGGTGTCCTCCAGAAACTATTCCCGGAACTCCTCCAGCAATTCCTACAGGGGTTTTTCCAGGAATTCCTGCTAAAATTCCTCAAGGAATTCTTTTTGGAATTCCTCCAGGAATTGACCAAGGGATTCCACCACAAATTCTTCCAGGGATGCCTCCAGAGATTTTTCCAGGATTCAACCAAAAACTTATCCAGAGATTTCGGCTGGAATTTCTCCAGGGATTTCTCCATGAAATCATGCAGGGATTCATCCAGGAATTATGCCAGGAAATCCTACAGGGATTCCATCAGGAATTCTTCCTTGGACTCCTCTAGCAATTCCTCATGGAATTCCTCTGGAAATTACTGCAAGGGTTCCTCCCTGAATTCCTTTAAAGTTCCTCCTCCATGGATTCCTCCGGGGAATCCTCCATTGAATCCTCCAGGGAATCCTCCAGGCTTTCCTCCAGTGATTCCTCGAGGAATTACTCTAAGGATTTATATGGGGATTCCTCCAGGAACTCCGCAATGGATTCAACCAGAAATTACTTTAGCAATTCCATCACAAATTCATTCAGAGACTTCTCAAGAAATTCATCAATGGATTCTTCCAAGGCTTCTGCTTGAAACTTCTTCAGGAATTCCTCAACTAATTCCCCCAAAGATTCCTCCATAAATTTGTTCCTGTAACAGCTCCAAGAATTTCTCTAGAGATTCCTCCAAGGATTCTTCCGGATCACCTTAATGAATTTCACCACGAAATCCTCCAGAAATTCTTCCAGCAACTCCATCAGTCATTCCTCAAGGATATATTCCAGAAACTCCGAGATTTCCTCCAGGTATTTCTCCAGGAATTCCTCAAGAAATTACTCCAGGAATTACTCTACAAATTCCTTCACGAATGATTCAAGAAACTCTTATAGGAATCGTGTAACGGCTATACATATGTAGTTTGTTCAGTTTGTGTTTTTCGAAATCTTCAATGTCATTATCCATATACTTATTAAAAACAAAATATTGAGCCAGTCTAATAAATTAAATCTTCTTTCCGCATGAACGTTCACTTGAGTTCACGAGTAGCACCTTTTATGACGGACGGTTAAATGAGTTCCCACTACAGCCAACACGCACATGTGACCTGCAGTAAAGAAGGGCATAGTGCTAGCACTATTCGCAAAATTGCGCGCTCGGTGCTGTGCATTGCATTGCATTCAAAACATCCTTTGAACTAAGCCGAATGGGTCGCCTCTCTCGAGGGTTGGTTAAGTCAGTTAGTGATGAGAACTTAGAGATCTTACTATATTATTACCGTCTCGTTTCCGCGTCTCTTTTTCCTTGAATTGCCTTCCAAAGCCTGACGTCAGCCGACTCGTTTGTATCTATAGATCGGGAGTAATTAGACCCATTCCCTGGGGTCTCAACGGCCGGGCAATCCAAGAACTGGTAGGTGGTATCCGAAAGGAGTGGCGCATAAGCCACTTTACTTTAAACACGACAAACTCGCAGGCTGGCGTGTTACGATCGTTCCGGGAAAAATCCAAGAATTTCTACAAAAAATATTCCCGAAATTCCTCCAGGAAATCCTCCAGAAATTCTTCCAGGAGATATTCCAGGAATAACTGCAGGAATTCCTACAGGAATTATTCTAGGGAATCCTACAGAAATTCCTCCAGGAATTACTCCAGTAATTGTTCCGGGAAATATTTCAGAAATTCCAGTGGCATTTTTGGAGGACTTTCTGAAGGATTTCCTGGAAGAATTCCTGAAGATGTTTACCCTGGAGGTATTCCTAGAACAATATATAAAAGAAACCCTGACCAAATTCATGGAGGGATTCTTGGAGGAGTTTTTGACAAAAGTATTGAACTAGGTCCTATAATAGTTCCTGTAGGAATTCTTTTAAGAATTTCTGGAGCAATTTCTGGACGGATTCTTGAAGAAATTCTTAGCAGAAGTCTTGGAGCAATCGCGAGATAAATTCTGGGAGTTGTTTTTGAGAATTTTCTAGATAAGTTTATAAAGGAATGCCTGGAGGAACTTATAAAGAATTCCCGGTTATGCCAGGAATAATTTCGGGAGGATTTGCCGGTGGATTCTGGAGGAATTGTATAGGTGTTCCTGGAGAAATTCCTGTAGATCTTAGAGAAAATTATTAGCAAGAGTCTGGGAGAAGTTCCTGGAGAAATTCCACGGAGTCGCTAGTCGCGAACTATAAATTTCATGTCAATTAATGACCATATGCCGGAACTGCTTCGTTTCGGAATAATTAATATTGTCACGCAAGATTGCGATCCTGACCTTAGTGCAGTGGACGCAACACAAAGAGATTCTCGTAATATTATAAGATACAACAGAAATAATCGTGATATGTAATATGTGTTAGGCTAGTACCAAAACGCTTTTGCTTATTTTCTAAACATTAAATCTGGTCCAAACTGTTTTCCAGTCTAACCAAAATATATATATTTTTTCATTCCTAATGATTTTAGGCATGGCTTCCACATTAAAATTATCGTGATCAAAGCATTTTGCTGTGATGCTACCGGTTGTTTGAAAGAATGGAAGCTCTAAACTACCCAAAGAAAATAAACCTCATCAAATGCGACGCGACTTCTTACACCAAAGAACTTCTCTGTTTCTCGCATATAGCCACGACGGCTACTGGTTATTAACCAGTGAGCCGTCGGTCGGAAGCCAATCGATAAAATGTATGAAAGCAAACAAACAACAAACACTGTTCCGACACTGACTTTTCCTTTTCTCAGTCTCTCCTCACGTTCCATGTGCGGGAGCCGCCGCCAATTAATTGCCGCAATTTCCAAACTTCTCACACTTGGGTACTGTGCTGTGGTGGGACGGCGCTTCTTGACTTTCAGAATGAAAAAAAAAATGCTTCCACCATTGCAGAAGCCCGGACGCAGAAGACCGATTGACTTGTTGTTTTCTGTCGGCACGTCGTTCGATCGACGGAAACGGCGTGGCTCCCATCCCATCCGTGAACTGTGTGGTGGGATTGACTCAGTGCAGTGACTGAGAGCGGGTTACGAAACTTCGACATGTAGATGAGAATCGAGACACAAATTGGGAAAGTTTTCCAACAATCTTCCATGCGTGTGAGATAAGCTGAATTGTTCAATCTGTCCTTGCTCTTGCAATACCTTCAATAACATTTCCTGATTGATATTGATGATTCGGTTAAGATCTTCATGGGCAGGATATTAGGTATCTGAAAATACAAATCAACTCAAGTCACTCACGTCTATGAGTGTAACATAGTTAGTTGCCTTACTAAAGTTCTTAAACCTAGTGAGGAAGCAAGAGGTCTATTTGGATAGAAGTCTATCCAAAACCTGAAGGCATATCCTGGAGACATTTATGAACTAATTGCCAGAGAAAGGTAAGAAGAAAGCCTTGAAGAATCCCAAGTAACAATGGTAGCTGAACAGCAAGAATCATACCTGAACAATGGTTGGTTAATGGTGTCAATAGCTGAATAATCTGGAAGCTGAATATCAAGTTGAATAGTGGCTTGTTAGGTGTATAACGTATCTCTTGTACAGCCTATCATCGTATGCTGAATATGATACTCAATAGAAGATTATCCATCTACTCTACATTTCTTTATTCAGCTTATCTTCAATATTGAAGGTTTAGCATTAAATAAAGTACGTGAATATAAAAAAACAACAATAATGGCACTCAGCACCATCACTTAAAAAACACTAGAGGAAAAGTGAAAAAGTGTTACTTCCGAAAAAAATAGAAAAAGGATGTTGTCCTCTCCGACCATCGAACGCTGGATTTCATAACTGCAACAGAAGCCAGCATATCGAAAAGCAACCTGCACGGAATATGCAAATGATACAGTATCGCTTGATTAAATATTTTTATTTGAATAATTGTAAGACATCAATGATATCCCTAGTGTTAAACAATTATTAGAGGAAAGAGAATCGACAGGTTCTGGCGGAAGAAGAAATTGATTGTTTGTCAGATGTACTCGGCCCTTAATCAAACTTCTACAACGAACCGTCAAAATAAACATAGAAATTGTCAATTGAACATAATATTAGGCATCAAGAATTGAAAGATCTCTTACCTGGTTATAAAACACCAATACCTAGATGACGATAGAGATGTGGGTTTTTAGATAAAAGATCATGTATCTATCCACGCTATAGTAGTAGTTTAAGGATATTTATCTGTATTTTTTCACCTGTATCTGACTTCACCAGAGATTCACATTATCAAAATCGGGAAGCACTGAACTGTAAACAAAACAATGATGTTTTAACCGCTAATGTATGCGTTCATATACAGCACTTACATCGCTTATCCAACCTTAGCACAACCTTTGTTCAAAGCCGTTCAACCTTCAATCAGACATGGCAGTATATAACTTGTTCTCCCACGAATCACTAAGCCCGTACAACGCACCCAAGTTCGATTCTCAATTATAATATATATTTATATATTTCTCTTTCAGCCACTATGAACTGTATCCTACATCTACACCTACCAGAGCCTAATGGTAATTCTGGCTAAAACTTTGTGGGACAAGTTTCATTTTTTTTGTAAGAGCTGCATAAGTGATGATTAATTGCTGAATTATAGATGATTAAGCGACTCCTATGCTTCATCTGATCTTCATCTGTTCTATAAATAGAATAATAAATTATTCCTATTCTGGATATAAGCGCTTCTACAACCTTAATTCAGCCACCCGGAGAGCTTAAATCAACTTATGGCTGAATAAAATCACCAAAATTGGATGTTTAAGAGCTGAACAAACGATTACAGTTCCTTTGCACAGCTTTTGTTCAAATGAAGGCTGATTTGGACAAGCTACAGAAGCGCTTAATCAACATCAAATTGTTACCTGGGATACCAGGAGAAACTCCTTGTGGGGTTCCGAAAAAAAATCCAAGTTAAATTAATATTAGAGATACGTCTGCAGGCCACAATGGTCGGAAAAAGATAAAGTTCGGCCAAAACTCTTTTTATGTGTTTAATTTAAGTTATAGGTTGCCTAGATATGTTATATAGTATTTTTAGTGTTTAAAAAGGGGTATTCAAAAATTACGTAATTTCAATAATTTCAAAAACGGTAAAAATCAGTAAAACCCCATATTTTTTGCGTTTTTTGTTAAAAAATCAATTCGAATTTAAATAAATGATCATCTTTCGATCAAATCCAATCAAGTTTGTTCAAAACGTGTGAAAAATGTGGAAAGATAAATTTTATTTCAGTAAAAAATAGAAAAAATAACGTAAAATATATGAAAAAACATGACTTTTTTAAATAGCTCTAATTTGAAAAACTGCAAATTTCTGCAAAATATTTAAACGTTTTTAGGCAGCTCTAAGCATGATGTTTAAGATGTACTATTCGAAATTGCGGCGACACGTGACGACACGAACCGTTTTTTAACTTAAAAATTATCAAAATTTCTAAGGTACAATATATGAAAATTTGAAAAGTTTTGTGACATATTAATTTTGCACCATACGTGCATTCAAACAGTCCAATAACAAGCTTTCATATGCTGGATAACTTAAAACATATATTCCATTCTCAAAATATTACTATTTTACTTTTTTCGAATAATTCATTTTTCAATTTTATGACTTAGGCCACTTTGGCAGTGAAAATGTCATTGAAATACAAAAGCTGGTACGCTTTTAATTAAGAATCATAAAAGTACAATACATTAACTTTGTTATAAGGTGAAATAAAGTTTAAAAATATCAATTTCTTTTTTTGAGAGTTTTGGCCGCCCCTTTGTATGAAGCCCGACCAATGTGCAGGCATTCGATGGGGAGTTTCCAGGAAATCCCTGAAAAATTGTCTGTGGAATCCCTGGAAGAATTCCCTGGAAAATCTATTGAGAAATTCCCTGGAATATTCCTGATGAATTTCATGGAGCAAACTCCTGGCGGGATTCCATATCTCTGAAGGGAATTCCTGAAGGACATCCCTGGAGGAAGTCCCTGTAGGACATTCCTGGAGGAATTCCCTGGAGGAAATACCTGAAGGGATACCCTTGAGAGATTTCCTAGAGGGATTCCGTGGAGGAAATTCCTCTCCTGAAAATTTCCCAAGGAATTCCCCTGAAATTTCCCAACGAATTCTTCTGAATGTTCCTAGGGAAGTCCTCCCTGGAATTTCACAAGAAACTCCCCTAGTATTTCCCATGGAATTCCCCTGGAATTTCTCAGCAAATTCCTCTGGATTTTCTCTGGGAAATTTCCTGGAACTTTACATGGAATCCTCCTGGAATTTCCCAGGCCCCTGAAATTTCCCATGGAATTTTCAGGGAATTTCCCCTGAAAACTCAAGGTAAATACACTGGGAAATTCCAGAAGAATTCCCTTGGAAATTCTCTCGGAGGATTTCCTGTGAAATTCCAGGAGAACTCTCTGGGAATCTCCAAGGGAATTCCCTGGGAATCCATAGGAAATCCATAGGAATTTGCCGAGAAATTCCAGGAAAATTCCTTGGGACATTCCGGGTAGGACTTGTATCAATAAATCTAGATTATATATAGAATAGCTATCTCCTCAAATGCAAAACAGAAGCACCGAAAAATCTGTGCAACACTACACCATGCAATTCTTCGAAATAGTTGCAAATCCGATTAGGATCCGATTTTCACCTGCCTCAAGAACTTCCAGTCACAAGCTATTCCGATTTCACCAACGAAAATCGAAGCCAAACTCCGTCTAATCGGCAGCAGGCGCCTCATAAGTGCCATGCTACTACCGACGACGGCCCAAGTTAGATTGGAAAAGTTTCCACACCGGTTCCGTTCGTTCCAAAAGTGGCTACAAAGACTGCCTCTTTACATTGCCATGTAGCGGTACACGTAGGTAGCCTTCCCAATCCCAATGCCAAGTTCAATAATCCCTTTGCAAACACGTGCGTTCCTTCTTCGAAGCACCTAGATTGCTATATCGTTGTCGTACCTAATACCAAACCCAACCGACAAAAACAGCGTACCCCCGTTTGGAATTGTGTGAACAAGTGAAAGTAGACAGACGTCTACCCCAAAGTCAAAAGGAACACGCAAACGATTGCAAGGAGAAAATCCTGCAGTTTACGATTATTTCTGCACTTCTACCACACAATATACGTAGTGACGTTCCGAAGTGTTGTATGGCAGAGGTGCCCTTGAAGAGGAACAAACGACGCCGCTCTCAGCTGAAGCTTATTGGCGTGTCATATGTGCATTTTACAGCATGAACTAGGTTTCACTTTCAGTGCCAGTGTTACCATACCCATTTGTTCAAAGGAAAAGCCAAAGGATTTGCCATGCTAAATATCTGAGCAACATTGACATACGAATAATTCACAACAGTTTACTTACAACAAGCCAGTTACGATAGGCATTCTATATCGCTGTGCATTGGTATCGTATATTCATGAAAGTTAACGTTTTAAAATGTCAACCTATTTACTTCCATAAATTAAATTATTAGGAACTAGTTGATGTGAATCAGCAACAATACATTTGACATTGAAACATCCAGTCAATGGACCTTTTCATTTGACGTCTTAAATCAGCTGATTTTTCGAATCTTTGACAGTTCTGCTATGACAAGTTCGTGTTAGCAGCTGTTGTTCAACCTTTGTAAATAAACGCTTACACTAACCTGTCACATGAAAAGGCTTATTCCGCAATAATAGCTTTGCCGACATACCAAAAATAATAACAGCATAAAACGGGCTCACCAATCGATTTTGAACATGAAGAAATATATTGACCTGTAACGTTGCAAAGCATTCATACTAAAGCACAAGTCAGCAAAATGATTCAATCAACTTTCCGTATTTGTAATTTTTTGGACTGCAATACAAGTGCCTCTGACGATTCAAAAAGAGAGAACTCCTGAAGTCCTCCACGACTTAAAACAGCCGTGTTTCTAGCCTGCTACAGAGGCATCGCTTTCCCTTTGATTCTCCACTTAATATTACCTTTGCCTGTCTTTCTTCCGGCATTCGTGCGACGTGACCAACCCTACGCAGCCTGCCGTGCACCATTTGCTTGACTTTTTTATACAGTTAAATCTCACGCATTTTGCGAAATTAGTTCAGCCGAGAGCTCGTCCAGCAGTGTTACTGTTTTTCAGCTTGTAACCGTATTGGTTCCAAAGTTCCGTGCTGGCTCCAGCATCAATCCCATTTCCACCCGAACCTTTTCCATAAATTAAACAGGAACTGTCCAAGCTCACTAGTTGACGAGTCACGAGTGAGTGAACGTACCAGTTTCAACTCATACCAGGTCTCAAAACTTTATATAACTGATGGAACATAGGCACATAAAATAAACCTCTTTGGTCGGATCCCCAAAAAGTGAAGTGCGCGTAGTTTAATAATTATAATAGTAAGAACCGTGAAAATTATATTATTTTTTGGTTTCATAAAATAGGGTAAAACGTAAACTACGTTTGAAAAAGTTAAAAATAGTGTTAGTTAAATATTGTAATGTTAAAATGGTTAGTGCAAACAAACAAAAAGCGAACTATAACCTGAAACAAATTGTTTAAAACTTTTAACTATGAAACAGTTAGGAGAACAACATCGAAAGAACAGATCACAACAACAGGTTAAAACGCAATAAAAAGGTAATTACCATTGTAAAGCTATGCTAAAAATGTGTGAATGTTTTTATTTTATTTTTTTATTTTTTTATGTTAACAATGACGTCACAAGGTGATTAATGTGGTGCGGTCAAGTCCAACAAAAAGGCCCATTTTCTGTTTGTGTATAGGCCTTTTCAATTGACGTCTTAAATCAGCTGATTTCTCGAGTCTTCGATAGTTCTTCTTTAGAGATGTCAAGTTCGAGTTAGCAGCTGCTGATCAACCTTTTAAGTTGAAAACCACTCAATTCTGAACAACTTTGCCGAAGAAACCATATTGCTATTTCTCATAATTTCGGAAATATATTTCTTTAAGAAAAAAAAATAGGGTGACATAAAAAAAGCTTTCTTTCGACAACTTTTTATGCATTGATTTTTAGTTTTACTGCATTTAATATGCAACATTTTTTCCAAAAACAGCAGAGTTCTATATCTTGAATTTAAAAAGTTTTTCTTCTGAAAATGGCCTATTTTTGACACTCAATATCTCAGAATGTCGCAAGACGATTTCAAATCTTTTTCATATAAAAATTGCCAAAGTACGAACATATGTCGAAAGATGTTTGACATTAGAAATATAATAATAGTCAGAACAAAAAATCCCGGAAAAATTAATCAATCAAGACATATTGGAAGAATCCCGTTTTTTTTAAGATATTTTAGTCCGTGGTCGAATCCTGATGCTCTACCCACGTTACGGGTCCTGTGTACCCATATTACATGGTATTAGAGCCTAAAATTCATCAAAATAGCCACCATTTTGAATATTTTGGCCGCCATCTTGGATACCCTAGTCGCCCTTTTTGGCCTCTATTCGTTTTCCCCATACCAAATTATCCCTGCTGTCATCTTGAGTTTTTGGCCGTCTTCTTGTATATTTTGGCCCCACGCCAAATATACCCATATTGCATGGTTTCAGAATCTGAAATTCTTTAAGCCAGCTTCCATCTCAAATTGTTGGCCGCCATCTTGCGTTTTGAGCCTCCATATTTTGCTCACCTTTCTTAAACTTCGGACACCCTTCCTCTTACCAACTATGCCCAAATTGCATGATTTTACCAAATATACCCACATTGCATGATTATTTTTATTTATTTATTTATTTATTTATTTATTATCAATAATTCAACGGACTTTGCAGTCTTATTGAATAACCTAAATAACTATGTTCACAGTATTACAAAGGAATCATACATATTACACACAATCATAACAATCTTTCCATCACAAATTCATCAAACTATTAACTAATTACATCAGAAGAAAAACCAGAACGACAATTATTATGTATACAGCAAACTTACTCATGCCGATCACATTCAAAATATTAACATCATAATTCTTTTGATTCAGAGTGGACAAACTATCACGTGACAAAAAACATTCAAATTTGCCTAAAATGAACAGGCTTCCACGTTTCATTATGACGGATAACGAATTCCCTAAATTTTACATTCTTCGGCCATATGCTTGGATCCATTGCACGAATTTTCCATCGCTTATTAAGAACAACTTTAAACGAAATAAAATCTGAATTTCTACAATGATTCCATTTTGACGTCAGTTTAACTACATCAATGCGCTCGGGTTGTGGAGTTCCCATTGCACGAGTGACCAATGCATGAATATCCCGTTCGGTTGCACATTTATCAATATTTGTGATGAACAATGAGAAGTCATCATCATCGCCGCCGTCGTCGTCTGTGGCGCGTTGCTTCTCATCACTCTCCGTATAAGGGGCATTTGTATCGGTTCCATCGCATAGTCTGAACGATGAAACGGGCGTCGAATGAAGTAGCGAAACATCACTAGAGAAGGCCGCTGGCGCGAGTGGCACAACTTTCGATAACGTTTCCACGATCCCCGCCACAGTAGTTTTTAAGTCTTTCACTTCTTCTTCTATCGATTTCACGTTCGTTGCATTGCTAGTAGGGCCAGAACAGATGCCGTCTCTCACTCTCCGGAACTTGTCCATGCAGGTATCGCACATCCAGATGATGTTTAACGAGAGCGTGCTCAGATCTGCTTCGCTAAGTCCAACGCAATTAGCGTGATAATATCCCGCGCAATCACCTTCACAAACTGTGAAAAGGCCAGCACTAGAATCGACACTTTGTGAGCACTTTTTGCAGGTTCTATCTCTTTCCATCTTCGAACGGTTATGGCAGCTACTTCACTGTTATAGAAATATGCAAAAAAAAAATTATTTCGTTTTTTGTCTTTATTGCCAGAGTTGAAACGATGTCGACGACACTAATTTGGCACAAGAACGACTACACGATTTCCCGAATCACACAGAATTTTTATCAGCTTATAGAAACAACCAAAAACAGCTATCGACTCAGGAGCAAAAACAACAGCGTGACGAACGATATATCGTTAGAGCAATCACTTTTATTGAGCCAAAAACTTCATAAAACAGCTGCCAGTAAGTATTGGGCCGCCATCTTGGATTTTGAGCCACCATCTTGCATATTCTGATGCCATTTTTGGACTCCGGACATCTTTTCTGTCCCAAATATGCCCAATAGCATGGCTTAAGAGCCTAAAACCACAGACATACAGACGTAACTCTAAGAGGAAATTCATCAACAGTTTTTGCCCGGTGTCTTTTTCATGAGCACACTGCCACCTGATGGTATAACCGCACGAGACACTGTCGTGCGTCTGATTATCAATTTGACGTTTGTCTAACACGCACACTACTACACAAATCGCCTGTAATTTTCGTTTGCATCATTCAGCAACGTGTACACCGTGTCCAATAAGTTCTCATACAAAAAACAAATTTAGAAAATATCATTTCATTTCAAATATGTGATTTTTTTTTTTTCAAAGTGAATACATGTATTGAAAGGACACATAATACTGATTAAATAAAGCAAACGGTTTAGGATAACTTTATTTAATATTTGTTTTTATAAGCCTAGCAGTACACTTCCGTTTTCTGAAATCCGTTTTCTCCGACACGCATGAAAAATGTTCGAACAGTTTTTCATTCTACGGTAGCGAAACAGAGTCCATAAGGATAAATTTTTAGTTTGTATCTCAAGTTATGTACCAAATGGATATACTAAGGCTTAAACAATACAGTTTTAGTGATGATATGGAAAGCAATTTGCAAGTAACCTCAACAAGGGCTGATTTTCATGAAAACAACCGTTATATCAAAGATAAACATCATAAAACCTAAATTTTGGACAAAATTTACCACAATAGGAACACAAGCATGGTTTAAAAGTGAGAATGATGTGAATCATACAGATAAGATGCACGCATGCTTCTTTAACACAACAAATCTTATTAAAACAGGTAAATGGACATTTTTTTTTTGATTTACGTTTTATTTTGTACAAAATAAAACGGCTTCGAACATTATCAATACAGGATCTCATATTTTTTCTCCTCTGCTCATAGTTGCTACTAGCAATGAGGAGGACAGACACCTAATTTGTTTCAACTTAAAACCATTACTCGTTAAAATATGACAAAATATCAATGAAATGGCGTGTGTCCCAGCTGAAATGGACTTACGACACATAAGCGATCAGCAGAGAAGGATAAAGGACAGTTAGTTCCAAAACATATGCTGTAGTTGGTGTGTGTGTTAGTTGGCCTTTCAATAAATAAAGTTACTTTGAAAATCCTAATTACAGATGTGAAATGAATTGAATTTGATTTTGTATAAGAACTTATTGGACACAATGTACACTGGCAAACGTCAAAGCGATCGAACACTAGCGCCTCTGGTGGAAATTTGAAATAAAATTTGAATTGATCGTTAAATGCATGTGCCAAGCCGTTTTGAAGAGTGTTACGTCTGTTTGTCTGTGCTGAAACTCTTTCAACCGCCATCTTGACCTTAGAGCCTTGGATTTGGGCCACCATTTTATATATTCTGGTCGCTTTTTTTTACTCCGGACATCTTCATACCAAATATGTCCATATTGCATGGCTTAAGAGCCTAAAACTCCTTCAAACAACCTCCATCTTGGATTTTTGGCCGCCATCTTTAATATACAGGTTTCCATTTTTGGGCTCCGGACGTATTTCCCATACCAAGCATACCCACATAATGCATGGTTTTAGAGCCTTAAACTCCTTAAAACAGTCACCTCTTCTTGTTGTGGGCAGCCATCTTGGATTTTGTGGTGTTGTGGTTTCCATTGATGGTTTCCGCGTGAAATTCGGCAACCATGCTAAAGTTTACGAAATTCGGCTCAATTTGATGTGTCGCATGATAGAACCTGGTTCAGTTTTATATAGGGTCTGGGACCATTTGGGCAGGAGCACCTATTTTGGGCACTTGCTGCTATAACTCAGCCAAATTTGACCGATTGACTTTATTTTTGAGACACGATCAGATAAGCACACCATCTAACCATGTCACAATAGATCTAATAACTGGTCGTAGTGACTTAGATACCCAACAAGGAATAACCATGTTAAAAAATTTAAGTCATTAGGTTTGAAATTGACTAAGTTATAGCAGCAAGTGCCCAAAATAGGTGCTCCTGTCCAAATGGTCCCAGACCCTATGACCAGTTCACCGGTGCTGGTCCGGATCAAAAAAATGATGTGGCTCCAAATAACGAGGGGTCCATCAATTTAAGTAACCAAATGCATTTGCCTTAATTTTTTGGCAAGCACTTTCAGAAAATCGCCACCCTAAGCATTTTTTAAGACAATGTGTAAATAGTGGGCCGGTCTCAGCGAGAATTATTCATATGTGACTCGATTCTTCGAGCCTTCTATCGAAAATTCTTGTTTTTATCAGTATTAACGAGATTTTTAGCCCTAGGCATCTCGAGACCCACGCTTCACTTCCCTTCCATAGGAAGAACTCACATTTTGTGAATTTGTCGGGAGTAGGATTCGATCCCAGGTCAGGTCCTATCGAAAATTCGTTTTTTGAGTGAACATATAGCCTACACTTCAGTGTACGAGAAAAGTAAAAAGATTATATTTACGAAATTATGTACAAAAAAAAACAAAAAAAACTGCCCTACTTAAGAAATGTCAAGCGTATGCCCTAAGAAGCGCCAGCAGGAAGAACGAGATCGCGAAGCGGTGGAACAGCTGTACCAGGCTAAGGACACACGAAAGTTCTACGAGAAGCTGAACCGCTCGCGCAGAGGCTTTATGCCACAATCCGACATGTGCTGGGATAATCACGGGAATATTCTCACGAGCGAGCGTGAGGTGGTCGAGAGGTGGCGGCAGCTTTACGATGAGCACCTCAATGGCGACGTTGCAAGTACCGAAGGTGGCGTGGTAACAGATCTAGGAGTATATGCACAGGACGAAAGACTTCCGGCCCCTGACCTTCAAGAGATTGAGGAGGAGGTTGGCCGGTTGAAAAACAACAAAGCCGCTGGAGCAGATCAACTACCAAGCGAGCTCCTAAAATACGGTGGAGAAGCACTGGTGAGAGCACTACACTGGGTCATTACCAAGATTTGGGAGGAGGAAGTATTACCGGAGGAATGGATGGAAGGTATCGTGTATCCCATCTACAAAAAGGGCGACAAGTTGGATTGCGGGAACTACCGCGCGATCACACTACTGAGCGCTGCCTACAAGATACTCTCTCAAATTTTATACCGCCGACTATCACCGATTGCAAGAGAGTTCCTGGGGCAATATCAGGCTGGATTTATGGGTGAACGCGCTACAACGGACCAGATGTTCGCCATCCGCCAGGTGTTGCAGAAATGCCGCGAATACAACGTGCCCACACATCACTTGTTAATCAATTTCAAATCGGCGTATGATACAATCGATCGAGAACAGCTATGGCAGATTATGCACGAATACGGATTCCCGGATAAACTGATACGATTGATCAAGGCGACGATGGATCGAGTGATGTGCGTAGTTCGAGTATCAGGGACACTCTCGAGTCCCTTCGAATCTCGCAGAGGGTTACGGCAAGGTGATGGTCTTTCGTGCTTGCTGTTCAACATTGCGTTAGAAGGTGTAATAAGGAGAGCGGGGATAAACACGAGTGGAACGATTTTCACGAAGTCCGTTCAGCCGCTTAGTTTCGCTGATGATATTGATATTATTGCTCGTAAATTTGAGACGATGGCGGAAACGTACATCCGACTAAAGAGTGAAGCCAGACGAATCGGATTAGTCATTAATGTGTCGAAGACAAAGTACATTATGGCAAAGGGCTCCAGGGAGGAATCAGCGCACCCGCCACCTCGAATATCGACGGTGATGAAATCGAGGTGGTTGAAGAATTCGTGTACTTGGGCTCACTGGTGACCGCCGACAACGACACCAGCAGAGAAATTCAGAGGCGCATTGTGGCAGGAAATCGTACTTACTTTGGACTCCGCAGAACTCTACGATCGAATAAAGTTTGCCGTAACACGAAGTTCTACAAAACGCTGATTAGACCGGTCGTCCTCTATGGGCACGAAACATGGACCCTACGTGCAGAGGACCAACGCGCCCTTGGAGTTTTCGAACGGAAGGTGTTGCGTACCATCTACGGCGGAGTGCAGATAGAAGACGGAACTTGGAGAAGGCGAATGATCCACGAGCTGCATCAGCTACTGAGAGAACCAACCATCGTCTATACCGCGAAATTCGGGAGGCTACGGTGGGCGGGTCACGTCATCAGGATGTCGGATAGCAACCAAACTAAAATGGTTCTCAAGAGTCATCCGACCGGTACCAGAAGACGTGGAGCGCAGCGAGCTAGGTGGGTCGACCAAGTGGAGGACGATCTGCGGACCCTACGCAGAGTACGGAACTGGAGACAAACAGCCGTGGACCGAGTGGAATGGAGACGGCTACTATGTACAGCAGAGGCCACCCCGGCCTTAGCCTGATCGGTAAGGTAAGTTAAGGATATGCCCTATCTACTCCTTGTGCAACTGCCTTTAGTTGAGTACTTTGAACAATACATTGTCCAGAGTTTCTTTTTTATACCATTTTCAAAAGAAAGAAGTGTTTCGATAAACGAATTACTGAAAAATGGATCAGCAATAATGAACGTTGAAGATAATAATAGTAACAAATGGTAATGTTATCAAATTTGTTCTCAATTCTCCCTGTTGCGGATCGGTGGGTTTCGGGGCAATTCAAACACTTCCGTTAGCAGTCCAGAACAATGGCAGCTTAAAGCTGTAATTTATTAAATATTTCATTATTTGAGTTGTTAGAATTATAAACCTAAATTGTCGAACTTACATTCAGTATTTTATGCCTTATCGTAGAAACCACGACTCGCAACAAGTGTTTCGGGTGAACGAAATTTATCCTAACAAAGGCATGGAATTCAGTTTTTAATTTAGAAGTAAGGCATGTATATACAATTTAAGGATAGATTAGGATTTTAATTTTAGGTTTTCAATTCATTCGTTAGGTTCTAAATAATTCAATTAGATCAAATTGATCAAACTTACGGATCAAAGCATGTGTACAAACTTCTAAGGAAAGTTCATAACTTTGTGCCGATTCAGGTCCGGCTTCGCCAGTAGCCTCAAGCTGTTCAGCGGCGCCAACGGATTTTCTAGCGATTCCGAATGGCTGGATCTAGAGATGGACTCTATTGAATCGAAAAAGGCACTTATTGCACTATACGGTGGATGATGGGTGCTGAACACAATCATACGGCGAACAATGACACGGCTGTGAGTTCGACCTCGTTCGGTGACTACAGTTTTGTTTCTGCTCGCTATGCTGCTCATCTATTGTAGCTGTGTCGATGATAGCCACTGGGGAGCGTCCGGAATTCACACCACCACCGGCAGTGTTAGAAGATTTGCAGTTTTTAACATCCCCCCTCCCGTGTGGTTCCGGGGGACCTTGTGGCTGCTTACCGCGTACATCCAGCAAAGCCAGCTTCAATACTGGTCGTTTCATCATCCCTTCTACGGTTCTTACGACTGCACTTCTGACTTGACCATCCTTTCCTCGTACGACCTCGACGACTCGTCCTCGTATCCATCCATTACGTTTATGCTCGTCGATAACAATTACCAAATCGCCAGGCTGCAAAGGTTTCACTGGTTCAAACCATTTAGTCCGTCTTGCCAACGTCGGCAGATACTCACGTACCCAGCGTTCCCAAAACAAATCGGATAAATACTGGGCGAGCTTCCAGCTGTCCCGTAGCGTGCTGCCGTCAGCCACCAGTGAAGTTCGTGGTTGCACCACGCCACTTGAGCCGTACAGCAGAAAGTGGTTCGGCGTTAATGCATCCTGGTCTTCATCATCGAGTGGTACGTAGGTCAACGGTCGTGTGTTCACGATCGCTTCGGCTTCCAAGACTACAGTCTCCAGAACCTCGTCGCTTGGGTGGCGATTATGTTCTGAAATGGCTCCCATAGCTGCCTTCACAGAACGCACCATCCGTTCCCAACAGCCCCCCATGTGAGGTGCAGATGGGGGATTGAAGTGCCAGCTCGTTCTGGCATTGGTAAACGTCACAGCGCAGTGTTCATGGATGGCTTCCATCTGCTCCGTCAACAGGTTGCTAGCTCCACGAAAACAGGTCCCGTTATCCGAGTAAAGGTCTGACGGGGATCCTCTGCGCGCAACGAATCGGCGGATTGCCATCACACAGGATTGTGTCGAAAGGCTGTGCACTATCTCCAGGTGCACCGCACGTATAGTAAGACACGTGAATAGTGCTACCCAGCGTTTCACTAAACTACGGCCTTGCTTTACCAGGATTGGGCCGAAGTAGTCGACGCCGGTGTGGCTGAACGCCCGGATGTGGGGTGTCAACCGAACCTTCGGAAGTGGTGCCATTATTGGTGGTCGCGGAGTTGCCTTCCGAAGCCTGCAGCTCTGGCAGTTCCGGGCGACACGTTGTATCAGAGGGCGCAGCTTCGGTATTCGAAACTGCTGACGTATTTCGTTGAACACCGTTTCACCGTTCTGATGTTTAAACCGTCTGTGGTAACTCTCGACAAGAAGGGCTGTTAGAGTGTGATCCCTCGGCAAGATAATTGGATACTTTACTCCAAAGGGTACGGTAGGAGCAGCACCAATCCTGCTATTCATCCTTATCACGCCCACGTCATCCATAAACGGCGACTGTTCGTACAATGAACTGCTCTTCTCGATTCGTTTCTGCTTCTTCTCTGGATTCGCCTTGTTGAACTCCAGCACACAGTACTCGTCCGGGAAAGCTTCATACTGCACCTGTCGCCACAGCAAATTTTCAGCCTGCAACAACTCCTCGCTGGTCAGCGGTCCCGATTTGCCTCGCGTTCGGAACAACTTCACTGCGCGTAGCAAATACGCCGTCGTGCGTAACAGGCGGTTCCAATTCGAGAATCTACTCACGTTAATCAAAGGTTGTGGCATTTCTCGATGATGTTGAAATCTGGTACGTAGCTCCTCGTCAGTTTTCCATTGTTTCGCTGGCTGCTCTGGCCATTCGTTTTCCGGCAAGAAGAGATAATCCGGACCCGTGTACCAGCGACTACTCGCACTGAAGCTAGGTCCAACTCCCCACTTTGTGGCGTCGTCAGCCACGTTCTGTTTCGACGGAACGTAGTGCCACTCATCGACAGTAGAGGAATTCAGAATCTCGCCGACACGAAAACCTACGTATGGATGATAGCGCCTGCTATCCGAGCAAACCCACGAGAGAGATGTTCTGGAATCTGTCCAAATGTACCGCTTTTCTATGGGCAGATCCAAGGCAGTACAGATGTTGTTCAGCAACCGGCTACCTATTAGACCGGCTTGCAACTCTAAGCGAGGGATGGAGAGCGGTTTAAGCGGCGCCACCTTTGTCTTCGCTGCTACTAACACGCATCGCACTTCCGTATCGTGGACGATACGCAAATATGCAACACAAGCATACGCTAGTTCGCTCGCATCGACGAACACGTGAAGTTGTATCCCGCTGTGCAGCTTACTATTTGTCGCACCGAAGAAACAGCGGGGAACCTCCACTTCGCCCAATTCCTTCAGAAGACGTGTCCAGTCGTTCCACAAATCGTGTAGTTCATCCACAATCTTTTCATCCCAGTCTGTGCCAGATCTCCAGATGTGCTGCATGAGGATCTTGCCGTGAATGATAAAGTGGGCGATAAACCCGTAAGGGTCAAACAGCGACATAACGAGCCTCAACACCTGCCGTTTCGTGGGCGTGTTTCCTTCTACCAGTAGCTTCGTAAGATCATCTTTCAGAGTGGTATCGAAGGTGAATAGGTCGACCGCTGGTCTCCATACCATCCCCAAAACACGCTCCGTGTCCGAAAATTTATCCAGAACCATTGATTTGTCCTTCACGTTCTCGGTTTCGCCCAGACGTTGTATCACTTCAGCCGAGTTGGATGAGAAGTTCCGGATGTCGAATCCACCTTGAGCGTGAACAAACTTTACATCCTTCACCAATTCAACCGCTTCGTCGATCGTATCTACACTGTCAAGGTAGTCATCGACATAATGGGCATTGACAATCGCCTCTGCAGCTCTCGGAAATTGCGCTGCGAAGTCCTGGGCGTTGGTGTTTTTAACGAACTGTGCGGAGCACGGCGAGCACGTCGCACCGAACGTTGCCACGTCCATAACGAAGACCTGAGGGTGCTGATCTGGATGATCTCGATAGAGGAACCGCTGCGACTGCTTGTCTTGAGGGATGATCCTAACTTGGTGGAACATTTCCCGTATGTCTCCACATACGGCAACTGATCGCTGACGGAACCGTAGTAGAACTGTGAACAGTGACGTCAGCATGTCTGGCCCTTTGATGAGCATGTCGTTGAACGAAACGCCATTTACCCGAGCTGCCGCATCCCAAATCAGACGGATTTTCTCCGGCTTCTTCGGGTTCCTCACGATGCCCAGCGGTAGGTACCACACACGATCTGGATTTGTTGTCTCAACTTCCTCTTGTGTTATTCGGTGGGCGTATCCCTTTGACACGTACTCTGCTATCTGATCATTCACTCGTTCTTTGAGACCAGTTTCTTTGGCCAGCCGCTTCTCCAATGACTGCATTCTACGCACTGCAAGTGGATAGCTGTTTGGAAACGACGGTCGGTCATACTTCCATAGAAGCCCAGTTTCGAAGCAACCGTTAGTCCTTCTTGTTGTTCTCTCCAGAATTTTTCGGGCCCGTCTGTCCTCTTCCGACTCCAACGGAGTAGCTACCGCTGCCTCCTCGATGCTGAAGTACTGCCTCATCAGCTCATGCAACTCACGGTTCCCGTGTTCCTCTGAATGCACATGCAGCCGCGTTACAGCATCGCTACCGTCGACTTGTTTACCGTACACGCACCAGCCAAGCCTCGTCTTCGCCGCAACGGGTTCGTTGGCTCTGCCTTCTCGCACTTTTAGGGTAGTAAGCATCTGTGCGTGTTCGATACCGATAATAATTCTCGGTACTGCCTCTGAGTAACTATGTAGCGGTAGTCCTCTGAGATGTGGATAGATCATTTGAAGCTCGGTGTACTGGAACGATTGACCTTGTAGTTTCAACTTCTGGACCGTACGTACGTTGTTCAGCTGGAATTGACTCTTAAGTCCAGCTCCCGAGATTGCCACTGAGATCCGTTGTGAACCCTTCTCTTCCCGAGATATGTTTCCGGTCCAGGCAAGCCAAAGAGATTCTTCGGGCCCGACGATGCCCAGCTCCTCAGCGAGTCCGGCCTCCATCAATGTGGACTCACTTCCATCGTCCAGAAACGCGAAAGTTTCTACCTTCCTTCCATTCGCTTCTAACGTTACTGGTAGATAGCGAAATAGTGAAATTTTCGTCGCAGAATGATGATTCTGTCGCGCGACGTTTTCACTGGGCCTCGGATGAGCAGCGGCTGACTCTGTCGCTGACCGTGAATGTAGCAATGCATTGTGACGAAAACGGCAACCATCTACGCCACACTCCTTGCTCGAACGGCACGGCCACTTGAGGTGCGGAATCAAGCAGGTTCTGCAAAGCCCCTTCGATCGTATCGCCTTCCATCTCCCATCCAGATCTAACGCCTTGAACTGAGGACATCGTGCTACTTCATGACCGTCGTCTGAACAGTAAGCGCACGATCTCTTTGAGGAATCTGGTTCCTTTGCAGACTTCGTCTTGTTCTTCGTCTTTGCTGTTGTTTCACCACTATCAGCCTTCGTGTGGACGTATAGATTTTGCTTCTCTCGTCCCGTATTGACAGACCTGCCCTGCTGCATTAAAGTATCTCTGGGAATCGTAACATCAGTCGCTGTCTTCACCAACTCCGACATGAAATCACCGAACGTCGCCAGGTTGACGTCCGGAATTGAGCGTTTGTACCAAGACCATTGCATTCGCATTTGTGGTGGCAGCCTCTCGACTAGCTCGTGCACCAGCATTGGGTTGCGCAAGTGCTCCACTAGATCTGCAACATGCATATGGTCGACCAGATTACGTACGGCCATCCCGTAGGTGATGATTGACTGCAAGTTCTCAGCTTTTGGTGACGGTACACTTCGCAATTTTTGCAGCAGGGAGTGGATTAAGATCTCCGGTCGTCCATACAGCATCCGTAGTGTCTCCATCACGTGTGGCACTGACTGTGGTAACAAGAGACGGCTCTTCACCGAATCAAGCGCATGTCCCTTCAAGCAACGTTGTAATCTAGCCAGATTCTCCACATCCGTGTATCCACAAGCCGCTGTTGAGGTGTAAAATGAACTAGAGAACAACGGCCAGTCTTGTGGGTCGCCAGAGAACGTCGGTAATTCGCGCGGCATCACTTGTCGCGCCGCCATTTGTACGCCGGTTGGCGCTGATTGAAAAGACACGTTGAACTGCTGAGCACCGGATGGCGCGGGAAGAAATGACACATTTGGCTGCTGCACACCGGATGACACAGGTTGAAACGGCTCATTCAGCTGATGCACGCCGGATGGCGCAAGGTACCGTGATCTGCTGGTCTGATGTACATCCGAATTACTCACGTTTGCTGCTGTAACCACTGGACTTGATCTGCCATCCATTCGTTGGCCAATCTGTGTTTGTACGCCCACCCCTGCTGTACACGCTGGTGCTACTCGAATAGGCTGAGGTTCGTTCAACTGACCTGGGCAAGACACACCCGACTTCAACCAGGAACTCGTTGTCACTACACTTGGCGTAAACCCGAACGATTTAGCTGGCACTGACACAAACGGTGAACTGGAAGCATTGACTGATACTGTCTGTCCGGTTGACATACTTTCATACCCAGAAGCAATTGGAAATTTTGAACTAGTAGGATATATGGGGGGATACTGATTAGCGGGGCTCCCAACCAAAGGGGGAATCGCTTGTGAAGCAGCGTAACTCCCGAGAGGTGCATTTGTTGTAGCGATATTTGTCACGCTCGGTTGTTGTTCAGGGATCGTCGGCAGGGCGGACGATGAAAAGACATTGATCCCCGGGTAGTACCCACCCCACTTTGCATTTGAAGCACTGGTGGCCACTTGAGAGGGCACAACCATTGGAGGGACTGGTGTGTTAGAGAGAATTAATGGTGTACTTAAGGTTTTTTGTGGTGTTGACGTTGATTTGGGAGCGATGGTACTCCCCTCTGCATCTTGGCTGAGAAGGACGTCGGCACCGGACCTCCGTGGTGGCTTAATGGGAAGTGCTGATATCTCCGATGGAGTAGCGGATAGTTGGGCGGTAGGTCCAGACATCTGTGGCTGGTCAGTTACCGGCACCAAACCGCCACTATTAGCGCCGAGCCATTCCTGTACCCTTCTTCGACTCGCGTTGCTACTGATTCCGCTTCTGATGCTACCATTCCCGTCCTCCAATGACTTCAACAGGTCATGTTTCTGCTTCAGCAGCTTGGCATCTTCCTCCGCTCTCTTCCTTTGCATTTCCGCTTCCTTCTTGAGGAACTCGTCCTCTCGATCACGATTCCTCTTGATCAGCGCCTTTTCCTCCTCAAGTAGCTGTAGGGCCAACTCTGTCCGCTGGGCCGAGGTGCTGCTTGTCGTCCTACCGGTCTTCCGGCTACGATGGCTGGTCCGTTCCGTTGCCTCATCATGTAGGCATCGTTCGCAGCGCCAGCTTTTGTCGGGATCTGCGTTGTCGGTCGTAACACCAGCACATTTCAGGTGGAGCCACATGTCGCACATGTCGCAGCCGACCATCTGTTCCACCGTGCCACTGGTGCGGCAGTTTTCGCAAGTGCGAACGGAATTCATCCTGCTGCTTACTTCGCAGCACTTCTAACTGCTTACTTGGCCGCTTACTGCGCAGCTACAGATTCACTCAATGAATCTTTAAGTTTTGTTGCGGATCGGTGGGTTTCGGGGCAATTCAAACACTTCCGTTAGCAGTCCAGAACAATGGCAGCTTAAAGCTGTAATTTATTAAATATTTCATTATTTGAGTTGTTAGAATTATAAACCTAAATTGTCGAACTTACATTCAGTATTTTATGCCTTATCGTAGAAACCACGACTCGCAACAAGTGTTTCGGGTGAACGAAATTTATCCTAACAAAGGCATGGAATTCAGTTTTTAATTTAGAAGTAAGGCATGTATATACAATTTAAGGATAGATTAGGATTTTAATTTTAGGTTTTCAATTCATTCGTTAGGTTCTAAATAATTCAATTAGATCAAATTGATCAAACTTACGGATCAAAGCATGTGTACAAACTTCTAAGGAAAGTTCATAACTTTGTGCCGATTCAGGTCCGGCTTCGCCAGTAGCCTCAAGCTGTTCAGCGGCGCCAACGGATTTTCTAGCGATTCCGAATGGCTGGATCTAGAGATGGACTCTATTGAATCGAAAAAGGCACTTATTGCACTATACGGTGGATGATGGGTGCTGAACACAATCATACGGCGAACAATGACACGGCTGTGAGTTCGACCTCGTTCGGTGACTACAGTTTTGTTTCTGCTCGCTATGCTGCTCATCTATTGTAGCTGTGTCGATGATAGCCACTGGGGAGCGTCCGGAATTCACACCACCACCGGCAGTGTTAGAAGATTTGCAGTTTTTAACACTCCCAATTGAAAATTATTCGTCCAATCCTCAGACACTTTCACAATCTGACTGAGATCGTTTTTGCCAGTTCTTCAGTTTACTTGGGAAAATCAAATGTATAGTTGGCAATGAAAAAAATGGTCATGCCTTAGTTTCATAAGTATTTCCAAAAATAAAATCGATTTGCACCATCTCAAGTCAAAGAAAACTATGTGTCTCCATCTCCATACTCTCCATAATCCGTGCTATTCTTTTTATAATTCTTTGATGTTTTAGAAACAATCGTGATAAAAACCGAAATGAAATCACTCGTGATAAAATTGAAAAACACTGTGCTAAATTAGTATTATCATGAATTTGATGTTAACTAAATAAATGAAATGAAATGAATGTGCTAAATTAATTGCAATTGTAAAATAATAACATGGAGCGAGCTCACCAGTCGAATGCACACTGGCGAATAAAAACTGTCACATTGAATGAGCGTCTATTGGTAAAATAAAATACATATTTATGATTGTATTTTATTGCACAGAATTAATTACCACTACAGTCACTAAATATGTATACAGTCTGGTGGATATTAGAATAACCAGCCACAGAAATCCAATGTCGCGACTGTTCGTGTGACTAACATCTAGTTTGCCTCGCCCTTACAGCGTCAGTAGCGGTACTATAAGTGTCAAATAAATTTTGTTTACCAAAACAAAAGGTCCTCTACAAGATGGGCACTTGAACATAATCAATTATTACAACTAAAGTTATTAATATAACTAAATAGGAAAACTAAGTACAGCGCCATTGGCGTTCTAGTGTATTTCTATTTGGTGGATAGACCTATTATCGGAGCCAATTCGATCGGAGCTTATTGAACTTGACATTTCGAGAGAGCTTGAATACGAGAGGATTGTTGTGTCCATAAAGATAATAAATTTATGTTCTGAATATATAATAAAGTCTGTCGAAAGCTAGAACTTTTTCTAGTGTTGGCAGTTTTTATTCCAGTTACCAGTTCTTACGATTTTCTATTCGCTAGGCTAGACCATATAGCCTGGATATATAGTAACTGTAATTACCACTTGTTTTTGTTTATTCAAAGCTCACGTAGTGTGATAAATCGCCAATTCCCGACTAGATGGACATTACAAAATTATAACAAGCTGTGTTATTTTGTTACAATAAATTTTTATAACAAGGGTTGTTATAAAACCTGTACCGTTAGTAGTTAAAATAACAAAAATTCTAACAAAATTCCCACTGAAAAGAACAAAAATGTAATAACTTGTGTTATGATCATAACAAAAATATTACAAAATTTGTTCCATGAAATATGATAGAATATAACAAAATTATAACAAATTGTGTTATAATTCCTTTGACACCAATTAGGGTAAAAACTAATTTTTATACTTATTTTTTGGGTAATTATTTTGAGTGTGTTATTCTATTTTTAGAAAATAATAGGTCACGCAAAAAAACTTTCTAGTTCATTATAAAACATACATACCCGGACGGGATTTGAACCAATAATCCTACCATCGCTAATTATCAGTCGCCTTTACCAATGAGGCTATTACAGCACCTGAAGCGAGCCATGAAAGAAGCTTTACTGGTTCCACGTATTGCCAGTTTCCCTATTCCCCATCTCTTGTTTGTCAGTCGCAGAACAAAAATAGACAGAGATTTGAATGCAAGATCAAACAATGAACCTCTCTCTCTTACCAACAGCGCTATCGCGGTGCGCAGACATGCGCACTGAAACACTAATAACAGTGGTGGCGTGCGCATGGCCCGTCGTCGTTTGTTGAACAAAGAGAACGACGAAAAAATAGCCAGTCGACTATTTATGATTGAGCTTCGTCATGGGGTGCTTTCTGGCGGCGTCAAAGTTGCTGTAGTCGTGATTCTTTACGGACGGTGATGATTGAATTTGGTTTTTTTTTCTTTGCGCTGTGAGACCGACGATCATACACGTACCTACGTGAGCGTAAAATGTGGCTTTGTTTTAATTGATCACAATTATATCATAGGCTGATATGATAACTTTTGCAGATGCTATTTAGTTTTATTCTAAGATTTAGATTATTTTTGGAAATGAAAAAGTTGATATAATGTCAAAGCAAATATGGTCAAATGATAATAGGTCGTAATAAAAAAAAGTTTGAGTAGAGAAATGCAGTGATCAATTGAGCAGAATTATCATTCACATTTGTATTGCAGACTACATCCCAAATTGGACTGTCACACTTTTTATGGTACGCCTAAAAAGTGTGATAAAAGTGCCTCGGATCGTCTCGACGTCTTCGGGGCACTTATTCCTCCATTTGCAAGGAATAAGTGCACCTAAGACCTCAATTCGATCCGACGTATCCCTGTGTTGTAATCACGTTTTCAAGGTGTGTGCACACTATTGTGTCAGTCCAATTTGGGGTGCAGTCAGCAATATTGTTTAGGATTATTTAGTACCGCATTTGCTATCTCCACGCTCAATAACATTCATTACTTCTTAATACATAGTCTGTTCGGTACTTTTTGACGTTATAATTAGAAGTTAGAATAGCAGTACTGTTAATATGACATACAAATACAACTATCTTTACTCAATTTTGGGATTTAAAAAAAAAACTCATGTTTAGGTTTCTTCTTTTTTCCGTGTAGATGTTTCACGCTTTGAAGCTACAAATTCTAGTTGATCTAAAAGCTTAAAAGTTAGTCTAAAAGAATTGGGAATCGTTTTCTTTTTTTATGACATTTTACACTAAGAGTGCATTCGTGTCAAAATTGGGAATCGTGGAAAAGTGTTAGGAATTTGCACCGTAACGGGACTGGGATATTAAATGAAGGAAATACTTAGATTAAACATATCAGCAGCTATGATACTATATTTACCCAAAAAATGAATTTGAAGCATTGAGTTAAATAAAAAATACGAAAGAGTCTGATAAAATTTGTAGAAGGTGCAATGCCTTTATTTTTTACTCAATAATATGATGCAGCAGTCAATAAACTTAAGAAGATAAATTAAGTAATAGTTATTCTGTGGGCATTCGAAATGCAAATATCAAATACGGGAACACCAAAAGATGTGAAAACTTGAACAAACTTAATAGGAGTTCCCATTAACGAAACAGCTGCTACTATATAGTACAATTCGTAATACTAACAAATCCACAAACCAGCAGCGCCTTGAAGGCAGTTATGCGATATCATTACAGCTAGAAGCTGTACTAAAGAAACTGTTTGTATACCAACACGGCTTGTCGGATGTAAACATTATTGTCAAATCTAACTTGAAGCGGGATATATATTCTGAATTTAGTTGAAAATCGGAGTTTTCGACTAGCGAAGTTGGGTTTTTCTCCAAATCCGTGCGTCGGACCTAACTTCGGAAGTGGTGCGCTGTATAGCAAACCTGGTCCGCTCAACTGGTTTCAACTGCACGTACAATAGCTACTACACAAATACTGTGAAATTATTTGGGTTGCTTTTATTGCACTTAAATCTAACTCCGGAAGAATTGCCGGAAGATGTGCAAATCGAATAAGAGTCCCAGCCAATAAACCTTTGCTACTATACAGTATGTGTTCATTGATTTTAAAGTAATCATTACGGAACATGTTTCCCGAGAGACCATGTCTTTTGAATACGCTAACTCCAACTCCGATATTAGAATAGAGGGGGTTAGAAACAAAGGGATGTAAGTGACAAAACCCCACTTTTGAGTAAATGAGGTTTGAAGTTTTTCATCAATTTTTCATCCCATACAAAATGTATGGAGTTTCAAAAATAAACCGAATTTTCTTTGATATATTGTAATTTTTCAAATCATCATAAAAATAACCTTGAAAAAGTTCCTTAGAGCTTGAAATCTGAAGTTTTTTTTTATATGCTCAGCTCAAAATGGTCACTTACACCCCTTTGCATCTGGGCCGCTCAATAGTATAAGGACCTGTTCCAGAAAATTTGTACTTTTGGTAATACCGCATGACCCAACCGTTCTATTCGCATAATCAATAATAAAAATAGTTTCTTATCTTAACGAGTCGAAGTTCACTTAAATTGATTCAAAGTTGGAAAAAATAAGAGTACCTTTTAGTTTTGAGAGTACTCGGATACGCTTCCGGCATTCTGCGCAGTGAAAAAAAAAAAACAAACAAAAAAACGAATACATAATATTTTTATTTTTATTTCTTGTAATGTATTTAAAAAATAAAATTATTTCATGTTCTGATATAATTGTGTTATTTATCCAACGAATCATTTTATTCAGTTGTAAAAATACAAAGTTTTAACAGAGTTTGTTTTGAATTATTTATAACAAAATTAGTTACAAAAGATTATTATATATTTTGTTATAATTTAGTTCGAAAAAGTAATAATCAGCCCATGTCATAACAAAATTATAACATAATTTGTTAGTCATATCACAATGAGATATAATTATGATATATTCTTGTTATGATCCTCTAGTCGGGTTGTTTCACACTCAGGGGCGCCAACTTAGTTAAATTTTAGAAGGGGGGGGGGAGGGGTGGTCAAAGCCTGTTTTTCTGATTTTTTGCATAGGAAAATTTAAAAATCGTCAAATATTGGGGGGCACACCCATGCTTGCCCCCCCTAAGTTGGCGCCTATGTTCACACTCCATGGCGATTTACCCTTATAAAGGAAACGTTGAACGATGAAATTATGTGTTCGAGATGAGGCTGAGTTTTAATCCAAGTGAAAGTGTTCGGCTGCATTAAATTTGCCAAAAGTGATTACAGATTGTTGTTGTTGTCGTCGTCATCGATGCTACGCTTTTCTCGCGTCGCGTATGATGAGTGTGTGCTAGCTAGAGGGAGTCTCGCGTTGATTGCGACAGATTGTTTGTTTTTGTACTCAAATTCGTCGTATCCTTCGTCGTATCCTGCATGCGCGGATGCAGTTGATGTATACGCAAAGTAATGTCATCAACTGATTGCGCTGCTGTCACATCGACTCGTACGTAGGTATATGGTAAATGTTTGCCAAAATGGATTCATTTTGAAGCATCGCCGCGTGTGCATATATGATAATTGAATGGATTTGTTTGCCAATGGAATAACCAACGTTCATCAGAATTGAAGTAGCGGGACGATATTGATTTTAGTTCAATCAGAGAATTCGAAATTATGCACACTATAGGTCATCATCATCAGTTTTTGACGCTGCACGTTTCCAAACAACCTAATCGACTCTTGGATTCGGTATATCTTTCTAATACATGTATGAGCTATTTGTGTGGTATTGAATCTGCATCATTGTTCGCCTAGCCTTCCATTGAACGCGGGTAGCACATGGTCTGCCAAATGCACATCAAGTAATCTAGTAGGCGTGCAAACGGTCGTCGCGTGATCACTTCGCGAACGTCAAAAGGTAAACACCAGTTACTTCCTGGGGGCACCCGCTTGTCCACAATATTTCCAAGCTCCACATTTGGCGATCCTGCCAGGAGAATAGTGAATCTTCTGGATGATGGCAAGCGGGTGCAGACCCGGATGGCAGTGCTCGTTTGTTTCAGTGTGGTTTAGTTTTCCTGGCGTGATTGTGAAAAAAAGTGAGTGGAAAAATGGAAAGTGTTCCGGAAGATCGGATGCCTAGAGCAAACGGCCTAGGCAGTGGTGAGTTTAGATAATTGTCTAAAGATTGCTCTCCTTAAACGAATGTTTTATTGTCGGTTGAATCATTATATAAAGTGTGTTTGATTTATTTACTTTTGGGTCCCGTAGCGTGGTCAATTTAGCGATGCTTATCCTGCCTAAAATCGCTAAAAGGTAGGTGCGCTTATCAATGTAAAATACCATTACCATCCTAGATCGCTCACAAGCTTTGTGGCGTGAAAACGATTCATACCTTTACTGGGCGGTGCTAAATCGAACAATTTGTTCTGGCTTGAGATAATCGTCAAAATTTTGTAACCAACATTTTTGTTATTAAAAACATCAAAAGTAACGAGATGGATCTGCATAGGTCTTAGCCGTGCCAAAAGACAGTAGAAAAAGAAAAAAAACTTGACAAAGAGCAAGCAAAACATTCACCTCCTGCATGATTTCGGTGCAAAAAAAAAAATCGTTTATGGGAGTTCTCAACCTTCCAGGACGCGCGCCATCAAGCAACCGAAACTGCACAGCACTCGCGCTGTATACAAAAAAGCGAGGTTTTTTTGGTAGTGTTGTAGTTTTTACAACAGCGCACACGCTGAAGGGTTAAGCAAAAGATTTGAAAATCTGAGATTTTGCATTTTTTTTTTCTTAAGAGATGGTCTTGCATGTGTGTTTTACGCAAAGAGAGATTCATTAAAAATTGTAGTATTACGCATTTCTGTGTTTTTTCCATGACAACATTTGATTTGCTTATCAGTTGAATCAGTTCTGTAAGCATGTACAAGCGTGCTATACCATTTACGACAGTAAAAAAAAATAATTGTGCGACTTACGTAGCGTCTGTTGTCCTGTCGAGATGAATATAATAGAAATTGGTTTAAGGATAAAAGATTGCACTAATTAAACATGACTGTGCGAGTGAACACGGCATAAAAAAAAACAAATTGAAACTATTTATGGGAGTTATTGTTGTGTCCCCAACTTCGGGAGATTCCCTGTTTATTTAATATTTACTGCAGGGCCAGCAATACGGTGTATGAGTTTATAAAAGTGGGTTTATTTACATACTTATCAAACTGTGACTTTATTCGATATTTTTGGTGGGCAGAGTGCAGCAGCTGCAATAGTATGCTATTTTTAAGTATGAATAAACAGCTGAAAATCAGTATACTAAATGTGGATATATTTTTGACTATTTGACTATGCTGCTCATGCTGTCGAAGTGGATTTTCTAAACCCACCAAAATACTAGAATCTGATTAATAAATCAGGCAGTAATGGAAAAGGTTTTATCATAACGCATCTTGCAAGTAAAAAAAATCCTACACATCGAAACATTAAAGTCAGCTGAGTGCTTGGCTGACTGTTATTTTACTAGTACCGCGCTACTCTTCAGTTGTTCACGAGTATGATTGTTTTTCCTAAAAATTCTGTGCGATCCCACGACTTGCCGCAGAGCTAAAACCGGGCAACCTTTTTGAAAAGTGGAGTTTTGCATCAGGTCTCGGCCTGATTGGCGCTTAAGCAAAACTTTAAGCAACGGAATCAATCAAGATTCGCGTCGAAGTTATAGTTTTATTTTCTTGAATTGTGATCCACCAAGCGAAAACGTTACAAGTTGTGTGACCATGTTTAGTAATGCGAAATCAGCATAACAGGTAGTTTTAAAATAAGCTTTTGTAAGAAAAACAGTTCACAGTGCGTCCGGATGACCGCACCCTTACTTTTGTAAGAAACTCTGTCTTATGGCGACAGTAAAAACAGTCCACAGCGCGTCCGGATGACCGCACTCTTACTTTTGTAAGAAATTCTGTCTCATGGCGACAGTAAAAACAGTTCACAGCGCGTCCGGATGACCGCACCCTTACTTTTGTAAGAAACTCTGTCTCATGGCGACAGTTAAAACAGTCCACAGCGTGTCCGGATGACCGCACCCTTACTTTTGTAAGAAACTCTGTCTTATGGCGACAGTAAAAACAGTCCACAGCGCGTCCGGATGACCGCACTCTTACTTTTGTAAGAAACTCTGTCTCATGGCGACAGTAAAAACAGTTCACAGCGCGTCCGGATGACCGCACCCTTACTTTTGTAAGAAATTCTGTCTCATGACGACAGTAAAAACAGTTCACAGCGCGTCCGGATGACCGCACCCTTACTTTTGTAAGAAACTCTGTCTCATGGCGACAGTTAAAACAGTCCACAGCGTGTCCGGATGACCGCACCCTTACTTTTGTAAGAAACTCTGTCTTATGGCGACAGTAAAAACAGTCCACAGCGTGTCCGGATGACCGCACCCTTCTTTTTGTAAGAAACTCTGTCTCATGGCGACAGTAAAAACAGTCCACAGCGCGTCCGGATGACCGCACTCTTACTTTTGTAAGAAACTCTGTCTCATGGCGACAGTGAAAAGAGTCCACAGGGCGTCCGGATGACCACACCCTTTCATTTGTAAGGAATTCTGTCTCATGGCGACAGTAAAAAAAACAGTCCACAGCGCGTCCGGATGACCGCGCCCTTACGTTTGTAAGAAACTCTGTCTCATGGCGACAGTTAAAATAGTCCACAGGGCGTCCGGATGACCACACCCTTTCATTTGTAAGGAATTCTGTCTCATGGCGACAGTAAAAAAAACAGTTCACAGCATGTCCGGATGACCGCATCTTTATTTTAGTAAGAAATTCTTTCTCATGGTGAATCATATGGTCTGACGTTGAAACTTCTACATTTTTAATTGTTGTATAATAGTTGTTCCATTAAAATCTGACTGAAGGAAATAGACGGAATGGCATTTGTAGAAGTTGCTGCAGTTTAAGAATAATACATGCAGAAGATACGTCTGAGGGTAGAACTGTGAGACTCGTATTACACATTTTGATTTTGTATGTAGTCGTAATAGCCAAATTTAATATTTGTTTAGTACCTAAGGCCAGTAGTACACAGGGTCAAATATTTGACAAGGAAAGAACTCAAGAAACAACATCAGTTTGACACTAATGAAAATTTGATCGAGTCAAACAAGATGTTTGAGCATTGGTTTCTTTTCGGACAAATATTTGACCCTGTGTACTAGCAGCTTAAGCTTTGCAAGTTCATCGTGATAAACGATCCGTGTTGCTGAATAAAATGCGAAGGCTGCGCACAACTTCCACCATGATAAAAAAAAAAATCTCGTAGAGGGTGGTGTCGTGACTCAGTTGTGAGATGTCTGGTTAAGTGGCGGTGCGACAATATTACCGCTCAGTGCTCATCGATTATCGATTCTGCTAATACAAATTAAATAAAACAGCAACTACATCAAAACATGAACAACCGCGACAAAGGCTGATGTTTGAAATGAACGAAAAGAAATTGAAAATGATGTAGCATCTGTGCTTGAAAATTTCTGTCACAACATCATTTCTGTGAAAAGGGAGGATGTGTGGTATTGAATCTGCATCATTGTTCGCCTAGCCTTCCATTGAACGCGGGTAGCACATGGTCTGCCAAATGCACATCAAGTAATCTAGTAGGCGTGCAAACGGTCGTCGCGTGATCACTTCGCGAACGTCAAAAGGTAAACACCAGTTACTTCCTGGGGGCACCCGCTTGTCCACAATATTTCCAAGCTCCACACTATTGGTCCAAGCTCCACACTATTGGTGAGCTTGTTTCATATTATTATTCTGTTCTAATCCAGGACTTTTATAATAATGGTGATGCTTTTTTTACCAGAATTTCAAAATATGTTTACCTGTATTTCATCACTAACCCATCGCTCTACATGCCCTACGCTATCGAAATAATCGACAAGCATCTAATAAATTTGTCAGGAATCTGTTTTTACTCTGCCCAGTCCAAGTTCACCAACTGACGGGACGTGATGCATCCCATATGGCGCACTTGTTTGCCTCGATTTCGAAACACCACTGTAACTGTAAATGTATTTCACATCGCAACATCCCCAGACGCTGCAGTATGACGTTTTGTTTTGACAAATGTTTTTTTCGTTGCCCGTCACATCGAAATAAATCGTTTCTGCTTTGGTTAAGCGAACCCCGAGCGAAACGGTAGCAAATGATGGATGCCAACGCTGAAAGAGTTCTAGCAGTTGTATCCAAGCAGCAGTAGAGCTGCATTGCTCGGTAGCAAAGATCCATGCTCGGATCCACTTGATGGGAATTTACGAGCTTGAATGAATCAACCGGTGGTGATGGTGTCGTCGATGGCAACCAACATCAGTGACGGTGGTTCTGGTTTGGTGGTTTCCTTTTTGTTTTGCTTACCGTACGCGCTATGCTTGCTTGATCCATGACCATGGCCACATCCCTCGGGACATGTGAGAGCGATCGCCCTGGGAATTCGATGGGAGTGTCCCGAGTTGAGAGGAAAATTCTGATCAATTGTAGCTCAATGCTTACAAAATTATAAAGTTCATTGATATTTGGCCGTTTTTTGAAGATTTTCATGCAATGAACAAAAAATAACCATATAAATTCCAGCAATAGCATAAAATTATGCACATCAATTGTAGTTAAATCAAATTAGCAAACCAAACCAATTATGTTCGCATTGTGCTATAAACTCCCGATAGGGATGTCTGAATAGCTTCTGTTAGGTTGTTGAATGTTGGTACATATTTCAAAAGAGGGTGTTAAATAATTTGAAAAATTGAGGTAGCTGCTCGGGTCTCTGTGCAAATTAATTTTACACCCCTGCCGAAGTAAGCATGCGATATATACGATATAGCCAGTATAAAACGCTTATTCAGAACGTTATGGGAAACGCAACGGTTTTTTTTTTTTCATTTCATGTTGAAGGTAACGTCGTCGGGTTGGAGGTAAGCATGTGCATATGGTTTGTTTTTGAAATTTGAATTCGGTTCGGTTGAGGTGTATCAGTTTCCTGATGTGTCGGACATTGAAACGCTTTTTTGATGGCTGAATTAGTTGTGATATTAATCTGCTGTAATTAATCGACGCTATTACGCTGCCGAGAAAGGGTGTTGGTTTCTATGCATGTTTGTTTTCTTTGCGGTAGGGTGAAAATGAAAAAGAGTTACTGACGCGTGTCAGTGAATTGAAATGACAATAATAGGAAGTGTTTACATCATAATTTTCCATTTAATCAGTGTGAACTGTTTTGGCGATGGATTTGATGAATAAATCCATGAAGAAATGCCAAAACGTATTCTTCTAGAATTACTGGCAAACCTCATTGGAAACTTGGTATTGCGAATCTTTTCTGAAATCCGCATACCGGCCAAAAACTTGTACGCCGACAGCCCATGCGCCGGGTTGTGCGCCATACAAAATTTAAATAAACAAGTGTCAAAATGGTTCACGCCAAGAGCTCTCTTAGGGTTCGGATCCATTTTTTGGTTATATGATAGTTTTAATAATCTCGAGTATATTCGATAAAAAAATGTAACTTTTTTATTCAGTATATTTCATTTTCTTCATTTATACTGATCTGTTATATAAATTCTTGAAGTTGAATTTACTGATATTTACTGATTATTTGGGGTCACGCGAGCCGCTGCGTTGTCAAAACTGTCACGCGTTTTCTTTGCTTCGCGTTGTTTCAAATATCGCCGGCCGCATTTAAAAACGCAAATTTTACCTCGGATAGTGTTTGCAAATTGATCTACGGTATTTAACATGTATCCTTTACCAGACGATTTAGCGGATAAACATTGTTGTGAGAGTTTGTCTTATTTCTATCGGGGTGCCAGAATTAGTCTTTAACGTGATTTCCGTGTAATTCTTGGTGGTTTTACTGCTAGATGTCCGGAAGATGCAAACGGAAGTCAACATTTACGTCTCGAGAGCTCTGAAATGCGTATAATTTGGTGAGCTTGTTCCTGCATATCTTTTTGGTGCCAAACGTTGACCAAAAATATGCTTTGAAGTTAACCCTTCCACTAACATCACCCAAATTCCCGTGACACCTGGGCACGAGAGGATGTAGAGGTCTCCACATACCTTTCAGAGGTGTCCAAATACACGTCTTTTCCTTTCTCACAGATGTCGCAAGGACGTAGCCTGAACAGCTTTCGACCGTTCGTTGGATGATTGCGTCAATCTTGTCATAGAATCAGTGATTAGCCCCAAATGTCTGTGCTTTGGTAACGGACGGAAAGGAGGCATTTCTCAAAACAGTGGTCTGGGACTGTACCACCTACTAATTTGTGCAACTTGTGCAATTCTAATGATTTTTTCCTTCCTTCTTTTTTGTTAAAAATAGTTTTAGGCGTTGAAATGATAATATTCTGATGAGTATCGGTCTTCGAATTGAATACAAATATTCGTTGATAAACTTTTTTTACATCCCAATTCCGAGGGTCAAACACTTCTTCCGATGACAGCTTACATCCTTCAACAGACGTCTGCAACCATCTCATGCAGAAATCACCACATCTCTTTGCTCCTTCCCTTTGACTCTTTGGGGTCATATATGACGCCTCCTGAAAAATGGCTTCATAAAATCACCCACTTGATACATTCTGTCCTCAATAAAGTTATTGCAATCCTGAATATTCCTTTATTAGTAAAATATATGAATAATTGGTTTCAGGCATCAATGACATCCTAGAACATTCGTAATGCGAAGAAGTTTGGAAAAGTATAATTACTGATACACCAGTAGTGTTGAATACTGATTTAGGATATGATTTACATTCATATGTATTCGAATAACCTTCTTTAAAAATATAGAACAGTTTTTTTTTCATATTGTGGGATGTTCTAGGTCGTCCGAACTGTTCTTAAGTTCAGTCTTTCTAATCTACAGAAGTAATTTGGTTCATTTTATGACAAAAGTTCTCCGGCACAAACTCCCAAAGTAAGTGGAAGTTATTTCATTTGTAACATATTTACAGAAACTCAGTTAGCAGTAACTCTTACGTTGTAGGCAAAACATTCACTGATTCGTGTATACAAGTTTCTGTGACAGAGAACTCAAATAGACGAGTCTCATGAGACTCATACACACGATCTTACAGTTTCTACATTTTCATGAAACACATTTTATATTGGCTTATGGCACACTGTCTTATTGATGTATTCACCGCACCACCTTTCCCCAAGCTTGAGAAACTTGGAACAGACAACATTACGCGCCTCAATAATGGAAGAATCAGAGCATAAGGTATAACAGAGAAGTCTTTAATTGCTCCGCTGCTTATAATCTTGGCCAAAATGATCTTTATCCAAGAAAGACTTTCTTCATTGCAGGCGCAGAACCACCCCGGGCCTTGGGTGTGGCCTCAATTGAAGAAAGCAGGGTTAAAGTTATAGAATGCCGTTCAACATAAAAAAAATGCGAAATGGCCTCTTTGTTTCATGCTTGCCCATCCTGTTGCAAGCAGCACCCTTTGTGGGCGAGCATGATATCAACAGGGCTGTGTTAGTTTTTTGACCAATCTCAAACTGCTCTCTCGCATCTTATCTGACCTGGCATGGATGGCATCAATACGGAACACGCACTCACTCGCGACTTGTCAACTAGTGAGTGTGATTGTTCTTGTGAGCCTTTGAAAAAGGTCCTATTGATAGGAAAAACTACTTGAGGTGGAGCCTTCAAGTTAAAATTGTATCCGAACGGTTGCAACTTCAGAGGTTGATCCTATTTTTTAGGGATTTTTCTAGATTTTTTTTTTTCGAAAAATCCTTCGGAAATTTCTTTTAGCATGCTGAAACGATCTTCCGAAGAATTATTACAGAACTTTCTCCGGGTTTACTTTAGAAATTCCTTCAGGGACACTTAAAAAAAATGTCAGATCTATTCGGGAATTTTCTGAAGGGATTCCTATAGAAACTCCCCTAGGGGTTCCTTCACAAATATTTCAAAGGATTCTATCAGCAAATTTCCCATGGCTTTAACTATAAATTCGACTAATAATTTCTTCATGGATGACTTTAAAAAGTACTTCATTCATTTTTTTAGAAAATTATTCACGGATAAATTAAAAATCAGAAATTCATACCTCCTTCAGAAATTTTTCGGAAGATTGGAGAAGAATTTTCTCCAAGGATTGCTTTAGAAATTCTACAAAAGATTGTTAAGGAAATTCCCAATATTCCGTCACATTCCTTTAGACATTCCTTCAAGTTATTTCTCTTCCAGAAATTGCTCCAAGGATTCCTTAAGAAATTTTTCTACAGATTCATTTAAAGATTTTTGTAAGGATTGTTACGAAAATGCTGGAAGACATTCTTGCAGAGATTCCTGTATAAATTCACACAGAGATTTTCTCAGAAATACCTCCAGGATGTCCATCAAGCGTACCTCTAGGAATTTCTCCATGGATTCCTCCAGCAATTCTTTAAAAAAATTGTTTAAAATTAATTTTTATCAGGGGATTAGGGAATTTCTCCAGAATTTTTATTAAATTGTTCAGAAGGTTTTGTTAGGTATTGCACCAGGAATTTCCTGGTGTTGCTTCAGATATTCCTTCAGATTTCTCCTGAAAATCCACCTATGGATCATTAAAATATTTTTTAAAAAATATTTCTTCAGATATTTTTTTAATTTCTTTCTGAAATTTCCTGAGCGATACTTTCGGAAATATTTTTAGAGACTTCTTACATATTCCTAGAATTACTTCAGAAATCTCAGATATTTACCTGATATACCTGTATTGGTTGGTTATCAAGATACTGAAAACATCAGACGAGAAATAGCCAATAATTACAGAAAATTTAATGGTTCATCAGATGGAGGCAGAATGTTTCACTTCACTTATTTACCTTACCGATCAGGTTAAGGCCGGGATGGCCTCTGCTGTACATAGCAGTCGTCTCTATTCCACTAGGTCCATGGCTGTTTGTCTCCAGTTCCGCACTCTGCGCAGGGTCCGCAGATCGTCCTCCACTTGGTCGACCCACCCAGCTCACTGCGCTCCACGCCTTCTTGTACCGGTTGGATGACTCTCTAGAACCATTTTAGTCGGGTTGCTATCCGACATCCTGATGACGTGACTCGCTCACTGTAGTCTTCCGATTTTCGCGATGTGGACGATTGTTGATTCTCTCAGCAGCTGATGCAGCTCGTGGCTCATTCGCCTTCTCCAAGTCCCGTCTTCCATGTGCACTCCGCCGTAGATGGTACGCAACACCTTCCGTTCGAAAACTCCAAGGGCGCGTTGGTCCTCTACACATAGGGTCCATGTTTCGTGCCCATAGAGGACGACCGGTCTAATCAGCGTTTTGTAGATGGTTAACTTCGTGTTACGGCGAACTTTATTCGATCGTAGAGTTCTGCGGAGTCCAAAGTAAGAACGATTTCCTGCCACAATACGCCTCTGAATTTCTCTGCTGGTGTCGTTGTCGGCGGTACACGAACTCGTCAACCGCTTCGATTTCATCACCGTCGATATAAATTCGGGATGACAGGCGCGTACTTTTCCGCCATTCTCTCAAATTTAAGAGCAATATTATCAATATCATCAGCGAAACCAAGCAGCTGAACGGACTTCGTGAAAATCGTTCCGCTCGTGTTTATCCTCGCTCTCCTTATTACACCTTCTAACTAAAGCAATGTTGAACAGCAAGCACGAAAGACCATCACCTTGCCGTAACCCTCTGCGAGATTCGAAGGGACTCGAGAGTGTCCCTGATACTCGAACTACGCACATCACTCGATCCATCGTCGCCTTGATCAATCGTATCAGTTTATCCGGGAATCCGTATTCGTGCATAATCTGCCATAGCTGTTCTCGATCGATTGTATCATACACCGATTTGAAATCGATGAACAAGTGATGTGTGGGCACGTTGTATTCGCGGCATTTCTGCAACACCTGCCGGATGGTGAACATCTGGTTCGTTGTAGCGCGTTCACCCATGAATTTAGCCTGATATTGCTCCACGAACTTTCTTGCAATCGGTGATAGAAGGCGGCATAAAATTTGGGAGAGTACCTTGTAGGCAGCGCTCAGTACAACTTGTCGCCCTTTTTGTAGATGGGACACACGATACCTTCCATCCATTCCTCCGGTAATACTTCCTCCTCCCAAATCTTGGTAATGACCCAGTGTAGTGCTTTCACCAGTGTTTCTCCACTGTTTTTTAGAAGCTCGCTTGGTAGTTGGTCTGCTCAAGCGGCTTTATTGTTTTCAACCGGCCAACCTCCTCTTCAATCTCTTGGAGGTCAGGGGCCGGAAATCTTTCGTCCTGTGCACATACTCCTAGATCTGTTACCACGCCACCTTCGGTACTTGCAACGTCGCCATTGAGGTGCTCATCGTAATGCTGCCGCCACCTCTCGACCACCTCACGCTCGCTCGTGACAATATTCCCGTGATTATCTCGGCACATATCGGCTTGTGGCACAAAGCCTCTGCGCGAGCGGTTCAGCTTCTCGTAGAACTTCCGTGTGGCCTTAGCGCGGACTAGATCTTCCAACGCTTCGCGATCTCGTTCCTCCTGCAGGCGCTTCTTCATCCGGAAGACTGAGTTCTGCCTTTTCCGCCCTGTCTGTAACGTGCCTCATTATAGCAGAAAAGTGCCACCAAAAATACTAGCCCTGCCGAGATGGTTCCACTTCCTTATACCTAGTTGGCAAAATTTAAAAATTTACTCAGTTTTAGAGGAACAAAATCCAAATAGCAACAAACATCCTATTCAAAACTTTCTCCTGTGCATTCAATTCATGTTATTCCAGCACATTTTCCCAATAAGCCGATAGATTCAGGAGGGTCACTCCCTATCCCTCCGAATTGCACAATACTTTGTCTAGTAAGGGAGAAGTGATAATTTTGCACATATCATTTGCATGTGTTCGCTTTTTGCAAAAAAAAAAAATGGAAGGAGACTGATTCCTATGAACAGCAGTAGACTCCCATTACGGTTATAATAGCCCCGTCTAAATTAAATCAATCGTTCAATTCGTAGACGGCTCTATCCCGACGATCAGACACGCAATGCGCTAGAAGCTCCTACGCCGAACGTCTTCCCCCTTTTTTTTTCTTTACCTAGTTCCCACTCGATCGTCATCGGGCTGAAACGGGCTGAATGACGCAAAATGTGTTGAAACAATTTATCTTTGAATTATGAAATTTTCGGAACAGCAGTCCGTGTGTGCTGGCACACTCCGGGTGTTATTTAATTATCTTTATTGAATGGCAATCGATTGACACATACACCTCCCTCCGACGACAGTGCACGGTCGATTGCATATTGTCGTCGGTCACGACCACGGTGCACGATAGTTGGTCGACCCCGTTGAAAGCAGAATTCGGAAAAATGTCCTACCCAGAAGAACAGGGCAAAAGTACAGGCAAACAGACGTCACACTCTCATCGCTTCCCATCGATCACCTTTTTAACGGTTGATTCAAATATGCAGTAGTAGGTCGATCGACCACTCGCGGCATTGGTATCGTTTTTGCTCCTGTTTGACGTTTGCTCACTACCGCCATCTAGTGGCAGCCCGGCCAAACACAGTACGTTTAGCATTGGGCGATTACGTTTTCGTGACGATGTTTTTTTAATGAAATTTGTTCTAAATGTTACGTCTGTTTCTCTGTGGCAAGTTTTACAAGCGTACCCTCGTTTAAAAAAAATGGTTCTGGTTCGATGGGTGCAGAGCCCCGCATGGCTGGAGGAGAAAGGCTCGATGAGTGGTCACCACATGTTGTTCTGATGATGCGAAAAAATTGTTTGATTATTGGAGTTATATGGTTGCAATTGTTTATGGGTCTTTACTACAGTGTCACACACTTATATGAAAAATCATACAATTCGAAAAACGCCAAGTCTTATCTCCTGATCAGTTGTTTTGAAGCTACGTTCAAAATTTGAGCGGAATCGATTAAGTCTAAGGAAGCGCTCCACGATCTTGAAGTTTGTATAGGAAAATTTGGCGTTTGGTTCGGTTAAATTTTCTAAGTGTGTAATGAGGGTTCATGAAGGATTCTTTGTGATGAATCTTTTGGCATTCCGTGCGAAGGTTTTTCTTTGGGGTTTCGCAGAAAGTCATCTTGAAAATCTTCCAGGTGTTCCTTATGAAGTTCGTCAGGGGTTCTCATAAAATGTCTCTGAGAATTTTTTATTGAAGTATTCCAAGACTTGCTCATTACATCCATATTAAATTCCTCCAACAACTTCCTAAGGAATATATCCAGCAGTTTTGTAGGGAATTTCTTCACGAGCGATTTCTGAGATTCTTTCAATAGTTTTTTCCCAGAAAAAAATCTAGAAGCCATTCCAAAAGGTTTTGCCGAACTTTTAAAAGAAACGCGTGAAGGAATCCCTGAAAGAGCTTCTAGAATAATTGCATAGAAAACTTCTGGAGGAATTTCTAAAGAAATTTCTAGAGAACTCCAGGAAGGAATTTCTAAAGGAATCCCGTATGGAGTTACAGGAGTAATCCTAGAGAGAAGTCCTGGATGAGCCGAGGCTCGTGGCGTAGTGGATACACGTTCACTTCATAAGTTTTTCGTCAGTTATTCTTCCAACCCCCAGCCACCTCTCCCCCTACCCCGAGAGCGGCTAACACCTGATTCTCTTCTAAGCATACGCTCTAACGGACTCGGAAACTTGGATATCGGCAACTCATAATGGACCCCCAATCGGACGGGACAAAGGAACAATAGCCGCACATCAACATCCTCGTGCTCATCATTCTACCATGGACAGGGTCGAAAAGTGACAGCAGCGTAAAGACAATCAGTTCGATACAGTAGATTCAAAATAGAATACATTTAGGCGCCGTACAAAGTGTAAGTGCAGCTGCCTATTGGAATCGCTCACGCAGTGCCCTAGTGGACAAGATTAAGTAGTTGAAAAATATATCTACGGTTACGGGCCACATGAATATCTAAGGAACCGCAAATGTGACGACGAAATAAAAATGTTTTTCGGATTCTACGCCTTGGGATCAACTTACTTAAAGTATAGCCCAATCAAAGACAAACAGACGTAACACCTTGAACGATTTTCATGAAAATTCATGGCCCAGTTCACACTACCATCACCTGGTGGAAAAGTTGCACGAACCACTGTGTTGTGCAATATCGTCAACAGAAGGCGCTAGTGTGAAACGTCAAACGCATAGAAAAACGATGCGCACGCCTCTGGTTGTGAAAGCCACAATTTAGAAAATTTAAAATGATCGTTAAAAGCGTTGTCGATGGAAATTTCGCAAGTGTTATGTCTGTTTGTCTGTGGTCCAATGGTTCTCAATATGACGTCACGGGCCACGAGAATTTCTGAAGCACTGGAAGTGCCCGAAAGTAGTGCAATTTTTTTTTCAGATTGTTCTTCTCAAGGAGCAGTAATATCTTTAATACAGCTGCATTTCAAAGATCAGTGGCTTCCAATAGGCGGGCCACGCGTAGATCTCAGGTGGTTTTTGGGAGTTCTTGTGGGCCTTGTACCGACTTTTCGAACCCTCTAAGCAGAATACCCTCTTCGAATGAGTGTAATCGGTTTCATACCTTTTCATTCCGCCCTAATTGTTTATCCTTTGACAGATATGCGTATTTCGACTAAGTGGATAACTGACACTGAGGAAGATTACAAGTGGTAGTCGAAATACGCGTATCTGTCAAAGGATAAGCAATTAGGACGGAATTAAAAGGTACGAAACTGATTACACTCATTCGAAGTTCTTGTGGGGTTTCCTCAAGAGCCCTCAGAGGCGTTCTAGGGGGTTCTCTGGGAGATTCAGGGGGCAGGTGGTCGCAGTGGCGTTTCAGGCGGTGTAAAGGGCATTTCAGCGGTTCTCAGGGTTTCAACAGGGACTCCAGGATTTTCAGGGGCGTTTCAGGGGTTTCTCGGGAGTTTCTGGGGTTCTTAGGGGATAGCAAGAGGGGTCCAGGGGGAGTTCCAGGAGATCCTAGGGGGATCCCAGGAAAGCTCAGGGGCATTGCAGAAGTTCTTAGGAAGTTCCAGGGGGAGTCCCAGAATCATTTCAGAAAGTTCCAGGGGTTCACAGAGGAGTTGAGGGAGATCTCAAGAGGTCTCATGGGCGCTTCAGGGGGCAAGGAACAACTGAATGGACAAAGTTTGGTCTACATTGTTTATGAACAGATTACTTACCTTACCGGTCAAGCTAAGGCCGGGGTGGCCTCTGCTGTACATAGTAGCCGCCTCCATTCCACTCGGTCCATGGCTGTTTGTCTCCAGTTCCGCACTCTGCGTAGAGTCCGCAGATCATCCTCCACTTGGTCGACCCATCTAGCTCGCTGCGCTCCACGTCTTCTTGTACCAGTCGGATGACTCTCGAGAACCATTTTAGTCGGGTTGCTATCCGACATCCTGATGACGTGACCCGCCCACCGTAGCCTCCCGATTTTCGCGGTATGGACGATAGGCTAGAGGAACTGGTTCACCTAGCGTGAATGAGGATGAAGCATCTGTCAAAGAAAAAGTAGATCTTCATATAAAAAAAATGCTAAAAGTGGCAGATGCTTCATCCTCATTCACGCTAGGTAAACCAGTTCCTCTAGCCTATGGTTGGTTCTCCCAGCAGCTGATGCAGCTCGTGGTTCATTCGCCTTCTCCAAGTCCCGTCTTCCATCTGCACTCCGCCGTAGATGGTACGCAACACCTTCCGTTCGAAAACTCCAAGGGCGCGTTGGTCCTCCGCACGTAGGGTCCATGTTTCGTGCCCATAGAGGACGACCGGTCTAATCAACGTTTTGTAGATGGTTAACTTCGTGTTACGGCGAACTTTATTCGATCGTAGAGTTCTGCGGAGTCCAAAGTAGGCACGATTTCCTGCCACAATGCGCCTCTGAATTTCTCTGCTGGTGTCGTTGTCGGCGGTCACCAGTGAGCCCAAGTACACGAATTCTTCAACCGCCTCGATTTCATCACCGTCGATATGAATTCGGGGTGGCGGGCGCGGTGATTCCTCCCTGGAGCCCTTTGCCATCATGTACTTTGTCTTCGACACATTAATGACTAATCCGATTCGCCTGGCTTCACTCTTTAGTCGGATGTACGTTTCTGCCATCGTCTCAAATTTACGAGCAATAATATCAATATCATCGGCGAAACCAAGCAGCTGAACGGACTTCGTGAAAATCGTCCCACTCGTGTTTATCCCGCTCTTCTTATTACACCCTCCATTGCTTTGAACAGCAAGCACGAAAGACCATCACCTTGGCGTATCCCTCTGCGAGATTCGAAGGGACTCGAGAGTGTCCCTGATACTCGAACTACGCACATCACTCGATCCATCGTCGCCTTGATCAACCGTATCAGTTTATCCGGGAATCCGTATTCGTGCATAATCTGCCATAGCTGTTCTCGATCGATTGTATCATACGCCGATTTGAAATCGATTAACAAGTGATGTGTGGGCACGTTGTATTCGCGGCATTTCTGCAACACCTGGCGGATGGCGAACATCTGGTCCGTTGTAGCGCGTTCACCCATGAATCCAGCCTGATATTGCCCCACAAACTCTCTTGCAATCGGTGATAGACGGCGGCATAAAATTTGAGAGAGTATCTTGTAGGCAGCGCTCAGTAGTGTGATCGCGCGGTAGTTCCCGCAATCCAACTTGTCGCCCTTTTTGTAGATGGGACACACGATACTTTCCATCCATTCCTCCGGTAATACTTCCTCCTCCCAAATCTTGGTAATGACCCAGTGTAGTGCTCTCACCAGTGTTTCTCCATCGTATTTTAGAAGCTCGCTTGGTAGTTGATGTGCTCCAGCGGCTTTGTTGTTGTTGTTTATGAACAGATACATATTAGATTACTATACGGCAAATAGACCGTTACTTTAGCTTGGGAACCATTAAGCTTTGTAACCCCCCGTTATTGAACGACGTGATCCTTGAGGACTTATAGGACTTTTGGCTTTTGAGGAGTTAGCATGGCTCGTGATCCCAGACTGGGAACCACTGATTGCATAATCTAGAAAAAAAAACATTTTCAATTTCTCATCGCACTTAAGATTCTTGAGTTTTACAACGCCACTTCATTGTAATAATTGCTTCTTGAGACGCAGAATCTGCAAACCATTTTCACTTTCTCATGGCGCTCTAGATTCTTGGGAAATTGGCATGGCCCGTGACCCCAGATTGGAAGCCTTTGAGCTTAACAACTCCACTTCATAACAATTTGTGCTCGTTAAGATCCAGATTCAAAAAATCATTCACATCTTCTCCTATTTGTGTCGGTTCATACAAATCAAGCCTGTAAATCTAGTTTGGGAACGAATAAGCTTTGCAGCACAATTTATTGTATGAAGTGGTCCTTGAGACGCAGAATCTTATAAACATTCACACCTTCTCCTCGGACTTTCCGTTCTTGCGAAATCAGCATGGACCGTGACCACACCTTGGGAACCACTAAACTTTGCTACGCCACTTTATTGTAATACATCCGATAAAAAATCCGCAGAATCCGAAAAAAATGTCACCCTCTCCAAGAGTATTTGGATCTTGAGAAGTTCTCGTGGCGCGTCACTCAAGATTGGAAACCACTAAGTAGTGTTCATTGAGACGGACAATTTGAGAAACATCTTCAAATTTCCATCATACATATGTATCACAGGTTAGTTGTTTCCGAATACCTAGAACACCAATTTACGCCGAAGGAGCGAAAATTGGAAGAGCGCTATTTGGGAATTAGTGCGTAAATAGGGGGGCGTAAATTAAGTCTGGCGCAAAAAAATTAGCGAAAATTCGGATTTTAGTGTATGCAAAAATTTTAAATTTTCGTTTTTTTTTCTACAAGGTGACGCTGTAAGCGTTTAATTAATAAAACCTTCGGAATTCTTGTATGTGACTATATACCAATCAACTTTGTTGAAGACCGCACTACTTATTAAAATTGTAGCGCATGTAAGGCATCAAACAATTAAAATTTTGGAGATGAATTATTCATCTCTTAAACGGTTAGCGTATACACGCATAATAACATGAAGTAGGGGTCACCTGTTTAGTGGACTCTTACTACCGGTCTGAAGTGTTTTTATCAACCAATTAAGACAATTCCAACCGACTCTACAGTTATTTAGGCTCAATTAGCCTTAATAAGTTAATATGGATGATACTTCACGTGCCTGAACAGCCGTCAACGCAGGTAACATACATTGTTGATTACGGAGAATTTAGGATACCGTTTGACCATCATCAGGGAGTCGAGACTTAAAAGTTCTAGTCAATTGCACTCAATCGAAATTTTAACGAGTTAGACCCCTCATTTTCCAATGAACGAGTACATCACAGTCATGTTGAATTTAGCCGATTCATTTTGAAATATAGAGTAAAGTGGAGCAAAAGTTCGAGTGGGACAAGAGTTTCTTTTAAAGTTTTTGAGCTCAATTCAAATTATTTCTTTCGGGTGTCAAGGTTGTTCGAACCCTTTTTGAAAAAGAGTCTTTCACTCCAAAAATTATGAAAATTGATCAATATTTCGAAAAGTTATGACAAAATGTTGGTTTTTGATCAAAAAGTTGTAACATGCGATGGTCCTTCCAACGCATGGAATGGAATTGTAATGGAATCGAATTCGATATTTTATTTTGGGGCGTAACTAGGTATATTTTGAAGATGCTTTAGCATGTATAACTTTTTGCAAAAAATTGAGTAAGGTGGAGCAAAAGTTCGACCTTAGTTGGAAATTCAATTTTTTTCAAGAAATCGAAGCAGATCAAAACAAATGAATACCGTGTGGTGATTCTACCATCCTTGAGCTAAAAATTTGCTGAACAAAGTTACATCAAATGTCTTTTCAATTTTGAGTTACCACACTTTTTGTATGTGTGTGTCTAATTCGAACTCTTGCCCCACCACTGGGGCAAAAGTTCGAATCTAGTGTTTGTGGAATTTCACTAACCGTAGCACATTATTTTGACACTTTGGTAATCTGAATACCTAAAACCAATTGATATTTGATGTGGGAACTGAAATACACTTTAAAGTTCGCTTTGGATTTCACTCAAATCAGGGTTAAATTTACTACACCAAAAATTAGTAGTTTTCCGCCAAATTCAGATGAAATAACTTTTTTTTTCAACTTTGATCGAATTTTCTTACTAATTCCATCAGTTTTAGAGAAAATATGTACATTTTGCAGAATTTTAGGTTTTTACCTAAAGTTGCTACATGACTCGAACTCTTGCCCCACAATTCGAACTTTTGCCCCACTATGTGTAAAATATGATTTCCAAATCTTTTTTGCAAAATGTTATAAATGCTAAAGCATCTTCAAAATATACCTAGTTACGCCCCAAAATAAAATATCGAATTTGATTTCATTACAATTCCATTCCATGCGTTGGAAGGACCATCGCATATTACAATTTTTTGATCAAAAACCAACATTTTGTCATAACTTTTCGAAATATTGATTAATTTTCATATTTTTTTGAGTGAAAGACTCTTTTTCAAACAGGCTTCGAACAACCTTGACACCCGAAAGGAATAATTTGGATTGAGCTCAAAAACTTCAAAAGAAACTCTTGCCCCACTCGAACTTTTGCCCCACTCTACTCTATTTGGAAATCATATTTTACACATAGTGGGGCAAAAGTTCGAATTGTGGGGCAAAAGTTCGAGTCATGTGGCAACTTTAGGTATAAACCTAAAATTCGGCAAAAAGTATATATTATCTCTAAGAAAGATGGAATTAGTGAGAAAATTTGATTAAAGTTGAAAAAAAAATGTTGTTTTATCTGAATATGGCGGAAAACTACTTATTTTTGGTGTAGTAAATTTAACCCTGATCTGGGTAAAATGCAGATCGAATTTTAAAGTGTATTCCAGTTCTAACATCAAATATCAAGTGGTTTCAGGTATTCCTATTACCAAAGTGTCAAAATAGTGTGCTACGGTTAGCGAAATTCCACAAACACTAGATTCGAACTTTTGCCCCAGTGGTGGGGCAAGAGTTCGAATAAAACACACACATACAAAAACTGTTATAACTCAAAATTGAAGACATTTGGCGTAACTTTGTTCAACAAAATTTTAGCTCATGGATGGTAGAATCATCACACGGTATTTATTTATTTTTATCTGCTTCGATTTTTTTAAATAGGTTGAATTTTCAACTAGGGTCGAACTTTTGCCCCACCTTATTCTATGGCAAACTCATGGCCAATTCATGAGGGACGACCCTTTATTTCCCGATTTTTTCCACAATTAAACACCACTTTGAATCTTCCTGTTTAGAGAGACGAGTTCGCGAGGCACATCCAACAACCTATGCAGTGCCTGGTGCTAGTGTGTTACTACTTCATATAGCTTCATATCACGCTTTTACGACCCTCCAAAATATCTCGTTGATTATCACCACTCTCTGATGCTCGACAGGTCGTTAGTTTCTGGTCCTTCCTTGCTTCTACCCAATACGGTACATCTATGGATGTATGGCTGACGGTCAGCAGCATAAGCGCACTTGAAGTTATGACTTCTCATCGTAAAATAGAACACCGAGCACAATAAACACCAGAAGGGAGAAATAAAAAAGCAAAGTTGACCATCCCATCGAACTGTGTGGTTCGGAAGACCCATTGCTATTGTTGTGAAGTTTTTCGAAGCGAAAAAAGTAAATATGACTCTATAGGATGGAATTTTTACCCTAGCATTTATGCCCATGCATTCTTACTTCCTTCCGGGGAAAAGGGAGGTCAACATCCATTTCATACGTTGAAAACGTTTTATGAGCCGTATCGTACATGCGGATTCGATGCAGCACCCCATTTGATGGTGTTCGAGGGTAAGTGTCCTGAGATCTTGGCGGATTTTAGCGAGATTTTAGGGGATCATTATTCCGTTTGTTTATATTTCAAATGGTTTCAAAAAAGTACAGATCATTTGCAAATAATAGAGCCAAATTTTGCTAAATGCTATCGCTTCCTAGATACAGCGATTTAACATTAAAATTCACTTAATATATTCTATTTTTGCTTGTTTTCTAATGTTTTCAATGTCATGAAGGATTTTTTTCTCGAATAGATTCAATGTTGATTATTGCATTGGGGGTAAAAATTAAAAAAAACATATCATATGGACAAAAATGATATAAGTTTAAAGCCTGCGCACTTCGGTACAATCGGTACACCTTTAATCGCATGCAGATCAAATGCGGTATGAATTAGAAGAAAAAAAAGTTGTAAGAGGCAAATGATGCTTATTTATTGTATTTTACAGAAAAAATATAAAATTGACTGTTTTCCTATTTTTAAGATACATTATGAATCTGAATTCATGATTCGTGCAAATTCGTTCTGCACAAACTGATTGATAACTACACATTTAATAGCTTATGGGCACAAGAAACAAGCACATATAAAACTTTTGCCGCGTCCCACGTATGGTTTGCAAAGCCATATTAAATGTTTGGCCTTAGAGCAAGTTTACCGGGGGTTACTATCTGGGTGAGTAAAATGATTGCCCACAGAGTTGTCATTTTAGTTTAGTTACTCATTTTCACACCGGTAGCTACTATATTTAGTTACCGGATTGCGTACCGGTCGTTGCCAAATACTGTTGCGGTATAAAATATTTTGGAAATCTATTTTGGAAGAATTTCTTCTTCCTTCCAGGAATTCCTCCGGGGATTCCCCCAAGAATTCCTCCGGGGATTCCCCCAAGAATTCTTTCGGGGATTCCTCCAGGAATTCCCCCAGGAATTCCTCCGGGAATCCCTCCGAGGATGTCTCCGGAGATTCCTCCGGGATGCCTCCGAGAATTCCTCCGGGAATTCCTCCGAGGATTGCTCCGAGAATTCCTCCGAGGATTCCTCCGAAAATTCCTCCGGGAATTCCTCAAGGGATTCCTCCAGGAATTCCTCAAGGGATTCCTCCAGGAATTCCTCAAGGGATTCCTCCAGGAATTCCTCAAGGGATTCCTCCAGGAATACCTCCGGGAATTCCTCCAGGAATGCCTCCGGGAATTCCTCCAGGAATACCTCCGGGAATTCCTCCAGGAATACCTCCGGGAATTCCTCCAGGAATACCTCCGGGAATTCCTCCAGGAATACCTCCGGGAATTCCTCCAGGAATACCTCCGGGAATTCCTCCTAGGATTCCTGCAGGATTTTCTCCGAGGATTCCTGCAGGATTTTCTCCGAGGATTCCTCCGGGAATTCTTCCAAGAATTCCTTCAAGAATTCTTCCGAGAATTCCCGAGGATTCTCCGAGTAATTTCTGCGGGAATATCTCCGGAAATTCCTCCGAGGGTTCCTCCAGGAATTCCTCCAGAAATTCCTCCGAGGATTCCTCCGGGAATTTTTCTAAGAATTTCTCCAGGAATTCCATGATGAGTTTCTCCAGGAATTCCTCCGAGGGTCCATTCAGAAATTTATTCGGATTTTTCTTTAGGAAATTCCTCCGTGGGTTTTTTGCAGGAATTCCTCCGGGGATATCTTCCGGCTATTCCCCGAGGATTGTTCCAGGCATTTCTCCAAGAAATCCTCACGGAAATTCCTCCGGGAATTCCTCGGGAATTCACCTGAGGAATTTTCGGATGAATTTCCAGGGGAATCTTCGAAGGAATTCTAGGAGGAATGTCCACAGAAATTTTATATGAAATTTCCGGAGGCACTTCCGAATTAATCCCCGGATGAATTCTTGAGCAATCCTGGAGAATTTTCTGCAATAATCCTCGTAGGAATAACCGGAAGAATTTCTGGAGAAATTTCCGGAGGAATTCCTGTATGAACTTTTGCAGGAATGCCAGAAGAAATTAAAGGAAGAATCGTTAAAGAACTCTAGGAATATTCCAAAAGGAATTTCTGAAGCCATTCCCGGAGGAGTTCCTTAAGGAATCACAAGAGCAATTGCTACAGGAATCTCAGGAAGAATTCCTGGAGGAATCCCAAGAGAAATACCCGGACCGATTTCTAGATTAATCTCCGGAGGGATGCCTGAAGAAATTCCTGGAGGAACTTTTTGAGGAGTTTAATCCAAGGAGAAAATACTGTTGGGTTCCCCGGAGGAATTTCTTGAGGATCCTACAGAAGAATTCTTGGAGAATCCCCCGGTGAAATTCCTGGGGAATTCCCCGGAGGAATTCCTGGAGAATTCCCCGGAGGAATTCCTGGAGAATTCCCCGGAGGAATCCCTGGAGGATTCCCCGGAGGAATTCCTGAATGAATCCCCGAAGAAATTCCTGAATTAATCCCCGGAGGAATTTCGAGAGTAATTACCATTCCTGGAGGAATTACCGGAGGAATTCCTGGAGGAATTACCGGAGGAATTCCTGGAGGAATAGGCGAAGGAATTTCCGGAGGAATTCCTGGAGGAATAGGCGAAGGAATTTCCGGAGGAATTCCTGGAGGAATTACCGGAGGAATTCCTGGAGGAATTACCGGGGGAATTACCGGAGGAATTCCTGGAGGAATTACCGGAGGAATTCCTGGAGTAATTACCAGAGGAATTACCGGAAGAATTATTAGAGGAATGACCGGAGGAATTCCTGGAGGAATTCCCAGAGGAATTCCTGGAGGAATTACCGGAGGAATTCCTGGAGGAATTACCGGAGTAATTCCCAGAGGAATTCCTGGATGAATTCCTAGAGGAATTCCCGGAGGAATTCCTGGAGGAATTCCCGGAGGAATTACCGGAGGATTTCCCAGAGAAATTCTTGGAGGAATTTTCAGAGAAATTCCTGGAGGAATTCCTAGAGAAATTCCTGGAGGAATTCTCAGAGGAATTCCTGAATGAATCCCCGGAGGTATTCCTGGAGGGATTACCGGAGGAATTCTTGGAGTAATTTCCATTCCTGGAGGAATTTCGAGAGGAATTCCTGGAGGATTTCCTGAATGAATCCCCGGACAAATTACCGGAGGAATTCCTGGAAGAATCACCGGAGAAATTCCTGGAATAACTCTCAGAGGAATTCCTGGAAGGATTCCCAGAGGAATTCCTGGAGGAATTTTGGTCAGGATGGCCGTTTAACCTGTTCCGGGTGGACCAGTAATCTACACAGTTCCCGAACCATTATTCACCGAAATCCCCTCGACGTGCAGAGCGAGATTTTCCGTTTCTCGCTCACGCCCCGGGAGACATCCCACAGCGTCCCACAATCGTTTCCCGCCAAGTTTCCCGCGCAACTGTCGGGCGCCTAAATTTGTGCGCTCGATGTTTCCCGAAAGCCTCGCTGCTATTTTACTAGCCCAGTTAGAAGCCCCCGATATGGTATAGCGCTATGATACTGCGCTATGTAATTTAGTTTAGTCGCGCACCGGTAAAGGTGCTCTTATTACTTTTAACGCTATATTCAAAAGAACATTTTATTCGAATTTTTTGTTTATAAAAAAAGCAACTCCTGGGTTCGTTATTTGGGTCTACAATTCCATATTACAAGTAGCCTGACATATTTCATACCTAAATGCAATCATTTCATGACTGAATGGCAAATTTGACTCAATTTTACATCCATTATGTAAGTTCGAGTTGATTGCACAAGATGTCAACAAACCGATCTGACCAGGTAGGTAGAAATAGTTTAACATAAGCGATAATGTCCTACAACTCGGTGATATGGGCGAGAGGTATAGTCCGTGCCTCTCAATCAGCGAAACAGTGTTCGAATCTAGTTCATTATTTTACTTTCAAATGTTTCATCTGTCGATTCGGTTTTAGCGATTGCTAGCTCGACTTTATTTGTTTGTGATAGAAGACGTGAGTTTCTGTCAAACGGGCCCAGAGCTGCCACATACAGGGTTGTATACGAAAAAAAAATTTGGCACCCCCTCGTTTATTTTTAAACCGCAAGGCAATGGAACAAGTTTGTTTATTTAAAAAAATAGTATATTTTTGGAACTATTTTTTAAGCTTTCAGTCCTAGTAAAATACTTTGAGGTAGCAAAATAAACGAGGGGGTGCCAACTTTTTTCGTGTACGGAATACAGGTAATGTGGCAGCTCTGAACATAAGGTTGGAGCTGGGTGAAAACCAGGCACGATGCGCATAAACAAACCAGGGTGCTTTAATTATTTGTTTCAAGTGAAACCTGACCTAGCGTGGTTCAAAAAATCGTTTTTGCTCCATATCGCTTATTCGATTCGTAACCAGATTCTAAGCCTTCTCCCAAAAATTGAGCTGATTTTATTAAAAATTGAGAGTGCACACGCCCTTCAAAGTTTGTATGGGAATTACTATGGCAAAAGGACATTTTTTATTCAATTGATTGTAGCATTTCCCCGAGTGCCCTAGAGTATTACTTGACCCTTGGTAGTCCTAGGCTACTCTATCAGTTACAACTTTGTTGAAGACCACATTCAAATCGGACGCCTCATTAATTAGTTATCGATTTTTATCCAGAATGAAAATCTTTGATCATGGTGACTACACTATTGGATGGGCATCACTGCAATTTGCCTTGAACCATAGCAGCCACGATTTATGTGTGCTAGCTGAACGATCACTAATAAAGTTTCTGCAGTTGGATGAAAATCGATAACTAATTAATTAAGCGTCTGATTTGAATGTGGTCTTCGGCAAAGTTGTAGCTGATAGAGTAGCCTAGGACTACCAAGGGTCAACTAACATTCTAGAGCACTTGGGGAAATGCTACGGTCAATTGAATGAAAAACATCCTTTTCCCATAGTAATTCCCATACAAACTTTGAAGGGCTTGTGCACTCTCAATTTTCAACCAAATAAGCTCATTTTTTGGGAGAAGGCTTAGACTCTGGTTACGAATCGAATATGCGGTATGGAGCAAAACCAATTTTTTGAATCACGCTACTGAACATGTCCACATGGAGGGCGTCAATCGAAAGTGTCGTGAATTTTACAAAAACGCATCCTAAATTTGAACCGATACCAAAAAGTTGACATACATACATATACTAAACTACTGTAAAAATTTGGTTTCATTTCGTTGACTGTAGACAATTTGCGAATCAGTTGAAGGTAGGGTGGCACAATAATTAACGACTCACCCTTTAGACCAAAGCTTTTCGACTATAGAATTAGGGGGCATCCATAAAGTACGTCACGCTTAGAGGGGGGAGGGGGGGTTCTGGAAAGTGTGACAAGCAATGCATTAAGGACAGACTTGTTAGAATCCCAACATGGCCGCCACAATGGTCGACTTTGGCACCTACTCACGATTTCGAGGGCACAAATCTCAACGTAAACGAAACCAACGCATCTGATCTTTTTATTTTAAGCTTATTGCAAGTGAGCAAGAACAGAATAATAAAATGCACTGTTATGTGAAGCTTGCTTCTTAAGATTTGTGCGTTTGAAGTTTTGATGCACTGTTGAAGCGGGATGTTAAGACGTTTGTCCTTAAGTATAGGAAAAACCCGTACGAAGGGGGGAGGGGGGGTTGAAAATTCCCATTTTTAGCGTGACGTACTAAATGGATGCCCCCTTATAGGTATCACCAAATTTCTAGCGCTGAATGGCTAGGTATATGCCCCTGAAAAGTTAATTATGCGCTAACAATTTATGACAATGTAGTTATTAGCAACTATGATGCTTGTGTACGGTACATGCTTGTACTTATGCTACATTCCCAAACGAATATTATTTCCGCAACAATTTACATTCAACAGATTTCCGGTCTGTTGTACATCTTGCTTCAGAACTCTGACCTGCATGCTACGTAAAACAGCATTCTCCCATAGGTACACCTGTCAAATTACATATTGTGCCACTGCCATTTTCGGGTGTCACTCTGAGGTGGCTCAAACAAACCGGTCGAGTCGAGACCTTTGCCTCATCAGGACCCCTAGAAGGAAACCCGGTTGCTCTTTTCATATACGGTAATTGCATGAATAATTATTTTCCGGATAGAGTTGTTGCTCGAGTGAAAAAGGGGGTGTGAGGATGACACCGAAAGTAGATTACCACAGAGCGGAATAATTCCATTCAGAGCACGAATAATTTGCGTCGCAAAAAAAGAGCACAACAAATTTGCATTCAAGCAAGTGCTCCTGGAAAATTCTTGTACGGAGAAATGGTGCATCCCCTCTCTGTTCGTTGTGTCCCTGAGTAAATTACAGCAAACCCTTCTAGCTTCTAGCATCGCACTCTCGACGACACCGAGAGATCACGCGGTCCCTAAACAATCATCGTCCGTCCGTCCGTCCGTCTCTTCCTGTGCCACACAGGACACACATGCCAACAACAACGGTTTTGCAACGAACGACGATAGCAGGAAGGAAATCCGCTTTCATCTTGAACGTGACCTAGAACGTGTCGAAAAGTGGAACAGCAACGTGGTTTGGCTGGCTTGGCAAAATCAATAATGTGAGCATCAGCACTTTCTTTCTGGCGCATTTTGTTCACCGGCATGGCACGGCGCCGTGCCGGCATTATTGTGTACGGCGAATTTCTCACAAAAGGATGTTTCGCGCGCCCCTTTCGTCCTGTCCTGTGTGCATGGAATGCGAGGGGTGCGAGCACATCTAGGGAGGTTCATGATGACGATGATGATGTTTAGTGCACAAGCATGTTCATCTTCTTTTCACCGCGGAGCGGATAATGCACCGCAGTGCATTTCCTTGGGGAGCTTTTGTTGTTGTTGATTTATTTAACGCTTCAAGGCCGTCCGCAAACATTGACACAGAGATTATATGCAAGTCTATATAATGATTTCGGTAAAAATCTGGCCTATAGCGTGTGAACACGACATCGACCTCCCGGGCATTCTTCAGGGATTTCTCCAGGGTGTTTCTTTTGGGATTCAAAACTCTCCGATATGTAAACCTTCTGGCATTCAATATTACCACAATAAAACTGTTCAAACTCTCAACAGATGGCGATCCGATCGATTAGTAACGACATCTGTTGGTGAAAAAGCAGAAACTACGACACTGCCAGGCTGATTGCGCCCATCATAAAAGTAAACTTGCTTTCGTTTTATTTTCGCTAATAAACGTCGTCGCCATATTGAAGAATTAGCTGACGTAAATGGAAAATAGTTAATTTTGCTCAGATAAGCAATGAATTGATAATTTGCCACCATTTCCATAACATGCTCACATAAAAAAATTCTCTCAGTTGAGTTTTCTTGTGATTTGTGATAGTTTTACTAAATCAACAAATTAATTTATTTCATTCCAAGATGATAATATTCACCATTTTCGAAGCGCAATAATTTTATGTTTCTTCAACCCCAATATTCACGGTAAAATTGAATGCACATAAGCCTACCAACGCAATAACTACTGAAATATTACTTTGAAATGATTGCTTTTTACTTACGAACAGCGATGCCAGATATACAGATTTTTCTGTATTATACAGATTTTTAGAGGTTGATACAGACAGGATACAGAGTACAGAAAAATACAGATTTCACGATCTTGATACAGATTTTTCCTCCACATATTTTTTCCCTCATACATTCATGCAAGATGGAAAATAAAGTAATAAAAAATATTGAGAGTACAAACCCATTGAATTATCTATATTTTTTCACATTTGATCTCAATTTTCAATCACTTCATTACAGGAAATTTTTCTTTAGAGTTGAATTTAATAAAACAAATATTCTCAACGTTACCTTGCAGATGAAAAGAAAAGAATTGCGAACGCGAATTGATCTCAGGTCCTTTGGGTGTGAATATCACGCCCTAGCAATTTTGCCCATCTTAGCTTGTTGAAGCACAGAGAAAGCGGCATGGGAGGGTTTTTTTCTAATTTCGGTAAAAGGCGGAGAGGCGTCTAGTGTATGGAACGTAATGAGAAGTTCTTTTTTAAGAAATTCTTGCAGGGATTTTGAGAGAAATTTCTCGAGGGCATTCTTAAGATATTCTTTGATTAATTTCTCCAGGAATTCTTTTGAATAGACTTCTATGGGTTCCTTCCAGCAAGAAAAACTTAACACACTTTTCTGGAGATTTGTTTAAAAAGTTATCGAAATTTTTTTGTCGACGGATAACTCCATTGATATCTCCACGGATTCTTTGAGAAATTCATTCAGGAATATTTCCAAAGAATTTCTACGAAAAGAATTTATTTCTGGGATCTTTGCAAATGTTGTGTAATGCGTTCCACCAAGGATTTCCCGAAATGTTTCTCCAGGTACTTCTTCTATGTAAAAAAAGAAATTCGGGTTAAGTACTGCTCCTTTCAACTCCACTAAGAATTTGCATCCCTTGACAGATACGTATTTCGACCTCAACTGTAAGGTCGTCTATAGTGTCTCGCACTTGACTCGACTAGACTTGACTGAAGTCGAGTCAAGTACGAGATACCGAAGACGACCTTACAGTTGAGGTCGTAATACGCATCTGTCAAAGGATGCAAAATCTTAGTGGAATTTAAAGGCCAGAGAGTAAAAAATTCGAAGATTGGAAGTGAAGATTGACATTCTCATTTTTTCATTCGTGTTTGCCCACATTTATTGTCAGCTGAATGCCTCTCTTTTTTCATTCAATTCTCTGTCATGAATATTTTTTCGCACATCGTAAAATGTCCAGTTTCTGTTAACAGATGCACAATCTGACTTAATGGACAAATAGAGAACATAATTAATATTCTAATTAACTACTATACACAAGTTTTGAGGTAATTGGAAGTATAATCGGGAGTTACGGCCCAGTTTTATTTCTCAGTGAAAATTGTCAGTGACAGAAAAATGAATGAGTAGGTGAAAAAATTCATTCACCAAAATGAATTTTATTTTGATCCCTCAGTTGAGAATCTTCAAAATTCACGTTGAATTTCATTAATTGAAAATGAAAATTTTAAACTCTGAAAGGCACAGTATTTAACCCGATTAAGTTAAAAGAAACTAACTTTTCTTTACTTAAGAGTTAGATTTCTTTCAGAATTTTCTGCTTATATTTCTTTAGAAATTCGTATGTGAAGACATATTTATCTCCAAAGATTTCATCAAGATTTCAAAATTTAGAAGTTTCTTCATAGAGTATACCTGAAAAAATAAAAATTCTGAAATTCTTCGAGTAAATTATTCACAAATCCTAAAGAAATTTGTTCGGAAACTCTTCCCAGGGATCTCCAAAATTTTTTAAGAAATTCGTTCAGTGATTCCTGCAGAAACTCCTTCATAGTTTTAAAAAAAAAATCTTGATAGACTTCTGGAGTAACTCTATCAATGCAAGAATCCTTGAGAAATTTCTGTAGTGATTCCTGGAAAATCCGTGGGAGAATTTTTAAAGAAATCTCTTAAAAAAATGCAGACATTGCAGACAAAGGTACTTATGATTTTTTTAAAGAAATCCTTCATTGAGTTTCTAAAGATTCCCTGGAGGGTTTTCTGAAGGAATCCTTGGAAGAACTGCTGGAGGTACTTCTGAAGGATTCATCGTAAAAAAAAACTCGTGCAGTTTATGAAGAGATTTCTTGGAAGAATATTTTAGAGAACCAATAAAAAAATAAAAAAAAAAGAGATCTTTCAAGGAATCTTTGAGAAACCTACAAGAAGTGGAGACACAAATATACTTTGAAACATTTCTAGAAAAAAAATCTTTGAATAAAGCTTATTAGTAGTTCCAAAAGATTCTCTCAACAATTGCTGCAGAACTAATTGTTGAGAAAATCTTTTAGAAAAAAAATGAAGGAAATCCCTGAAAAGGTCTGAACAAATCCAAAGCAATGCCTACTTCAAGGAACTGTTGGAAAAACTTCTGGAGGAACCTTACAGAAAAATCTTTCGAGAATTTCTAGAGGAATTTCCAAAAAAATCCCGAGAAAATTTCTGAAAAAATGGAGTAATCCTTTAGGTAGAAATTCAAGCAAAAATTTCTGGAATGGTTCTTGAAGATTATTTTTCATAATCTCTCTATTTTTGTGTATTTTTACTTATACTAGTTCTTCATACAAACTGAAAGTTTCTAAATTACTGATAGAATCTCTAAATGTTTATTAAAGAAAAATATCTCCTGGAATTGCATCTTTTCAACATACGTGAGAAGAAATTCATGGAGAAACCCCTGGAGAAATTCATTGATAAATTTTTGGAGAAATGCTATAGAAAAACTACTGAAAAAAATTTGGAGGGATTTCCCCAAAACTATTTCAAAAAAAATCATATATTAAGAAATACAAGCATAGCTTATATAGCAATCCCTGACGGAATTTTCCCTTTAATCCTTTAAAGAATTCCATGAGGATTTTCGAAAAGAGTTTCTGTGGAAACCCGTGAACCAGTTTCAGGGTATTTTTTGAGAAACTCCCAGGAAAGTCCCAATGAAAATTCTTGGAAGAATCCCTGGAGAAATTTTCACAGAAATCCGGCGACGTAAAAGTTCAGAATTATTAAGAATTGACATATTTATTTTACTATTCAAAACCATAACATTCTGCTGTTTGCACCGTTTAGTAAAAACTTACTGCAAATACAAATGTTCGTGCAAAATTCGGGACATGTGGTTTACATGTTGAACCCACAGATTTCTAACGGGGTTTGACAGGATTTACGGAAACTTGGTGTTTTTTTGGCTTTCAGTCACAGTTTCAAAATACAGACAAATACAGATTTTCTAAAATCCTGATACAGATTTTTGGAAAAATCATCTGGCATCCCTGCTTACGAATGATGTATCCTCCAGTACTTGAAAAAAAAAACAACAACAATCATCTTAACCTCTTTTCGAGAATGGAGAAATTTCCAACTACAGCATTGCACGATTATGGGTCACAATTATTAGTCAGTCAGTTCACCATGATATTCAAATGCAATTGACCCATAATTGTGGGTTACCCATAATTGTGCTATGACTGTAGGTTTTAAAACTGCTTTATTGCTACACTTAATTTGGTTTGCAAAACATCTCCGAGAGTGGTCCACTTAGCCGGAAGATCCTCTTAAAGAGGTTATCAAGAGGTTTTGATGTATAAATCAGTTTTATTGGAAGTTTTATAAAATTGGTCATGAAGATCTCTTACAGAGCCGAGCCAAACTTAAAATGTTACTTGGGATCTTTGCATCAAATTTGTGTCTAATGCACCATCGTTAAATTTCATGCCCTAATTATTTGAAGTTTCGTACATCAAAATAGCATTTTATCTACCATGACCCATGCTAGCTCTAATGCATCGTACTGACATCATGCACCATCTTTGAATGCCATGCTCCATACCAGCATTCCATGCACCATCCTAATGATCTCAGTGTTACCTAGGGAATCTATACACCACGGTGACGCACTTTTATAGCCGCACGCAATTTGATTTTTATGCAGCAACTAATTTTAACATCATGTCAAAATCCCCTGCTACATCTTAGCATTATATATCAAATTGCAATTACTTGCCACGCATACACTATCTTGACGTTCCATTGATCATTAAGGTATACTCTCTCTCTTCTTGGCGTAACGTCCTCATTGGGACAAAGCCTGCTTCTCAGCTTAGTGTTCTATGAGCACTTCCACAGTTATTAACTGAGAGCTTCCTCTGCCAATGACCATTTTGCATGCGTATATCGTGTGGCAGGCACGAAGATACTCTATGCCCAAGGAAGTCAAGGAAATTTCCTTTACGAAAAGATCCTGGACCGACCGGGAATCGAACCCGTCACCCTCAGCATGGTCATGCTGAATACCCGTGCGTTTACCGCCTCGGCTATATGGGCCCTAAACCATTAAGGTATACCTTATACATATAATGTACCACAATCACATCACACACCTTTTTAAAATTCTATGTGCCTTCTTAGTGTTCATTGTATCATCCAGGTATCTTATAAGATATATATATATATATATATATATATATATATATATATATATATATATAAGATGGGCAACAAAAATAATGGCTTACAATACAAAGTAGTTTTTTGCCTTTAAATTATTCGTGAAAGCGTACTGGTCGTTCTTGATGAGTAACAGTGACGTTTTCATTACACACTTAATTTATTTTACTCAAAAAACTACAAAAATACCATAATTTTCATACAAAACAGTCAATAAAACAAAATTTAAAGCCATAACATGTAGTTGTATAGCCTTAAAGTTTCCGTTACAATGTACTGGACCTGTTTTTGATAAAATGTTGATGTTTACATTACACTAATATTTTGTTTTATGAAAAAATGTACGAAAATACCACAAAAAAGCGAATAAGCCAAAAATTAAAGCAATGATATGTAGTTATTCTACTTTGAATTTATCGTAGTAGTTTAGTGGATTCATTTGAACAACCCTAGTGATGATTTTATTACACTCATATTTTATATCACTCGGAATACTAGGAAAATACCACATTTTGCACACAAAGTAGTCATCAAATAAAAATTGGAGTTAATGCATTATAGTTTTTTTTGCCATGAAATTTTTTGTAAAAAGTACTAGACTTGTTTGATAAACAATAGTGATCTTTCAATTACAATTATTCTAAATTTGTTTATGAAAAATAAAAGAAAAACTCAAATAAAGAGAACTTACTATGCGCAGCATATAGTCACATGTTGATACCGTAAAAATATATTTTTACACAGATAATGATTTTTGATAGCTAAAAGCATTGACATTTTCACTCAGGTGGAGAACTGACTCACTTTGTTATTTATAATTTTATAAAATTCTTCATGTTTTAATACAATAAATTAACCTAACATGTTTTATACGGCTTTTCCCATCATGCTGATACTCTTTGCGATGCAATTTGTAATATTTTTTTGGGATTTATTATGTTTTTCAGAGCACTATCAAAGTTTCCCCAAAATGAAAATGTGATTCTCACTAATATGAAAAAATATTGATCAACCAAAACAATGAAAACCGTCCAATCCCTATATTGCAATTATAACTGAGACGCCAGTACTTGTTTTAAAATTGTTAAATCAGGAAAATTACTGTTACATGGAATAATATTAGGGAAACTTGCTGAAAAACTATCAAAGTGACCCCGTTTTACGGTATTGCTTCAGAAACTCTACTATATACATTTGTTTTTCAGAAATTTCCCAAAAGGTGCATTTATATTTTAGGATATCTTTCAAGAATTCTTTCGAAATATTTTGTCGTGTTTGTTCTTTTCGAAAATCTTTCAAAAATATTCCAGAGATTCCTTCAGGGAAATTTTCAAAAACATCAAGGATTCATGCAGAATTTATTTAGGAGTTCCATTTCTCGAGGAATTCTTTTAGAAAACTTTTGAAATGTTTCCGTGAATTATTCTTTTGGGTTTTCATCAGAAATTCCTCTAGCGATTGCTTGATAAATTTCTCCAAGGATTCATTTAGAAAACCTTCCACGGATTTTCTCAGTGAATCCACCAAAGAATTATTAAGAATATCATCATATTTTTTCAGGAATCTCTATTTTTTTTCCTGGAGCATTTTCGAAGTTTTTTTGCTCTCTCCAGTTCTCTCAAGTTTCCATTCTAGTTCCCATGCAAAGTGTCTTTCTTTTATTTGCTCCCATTAATATGTAGTTCCTTCCGTGGTTTTTTCGATATTTTTAGATTTCCGATAATTATTTCTGGAATTTCTGCCAAAGAGTTTTCCGATGTTTCTCCTGAATTTCTTCGCTGGTTTTCATCTGGAATTTCTCCCGGGATTTCTCTTAGAGATTTTCAGAGTTCTTTCATGAATTTTCTAAATATTTCCTACCAGAGCTTTTTTTCGAGATGTCCCAGTTGTTTTCAGGATTTCTTCTGAAGTTCCTCTCGCGTTCCTCATTGCGGTATTTTTCGCAAAAATCACGTGGATTCTTTCCGATATGTCTCCGGAAATTTACAACAATGAATTGTGTAGGTTATCTCAGGCAGGAAGTTTTCCGATAAACACTCCTAGAAAAATACAGTACTGAACAGAATACGCATTGACCGATTTTCATACAAAATGCTCAAGTTTGGAGCTCTGTATTTCTGCTTCTAGAGCATAAACTCCAAGAGTAATCTCAGGTGAAACATCAAAAGAACTCCCGCGATAACCTTTATAAAATATCCCGGAAGAAACTTCTGTAGAAATCCGAAGAGAAACTCTAGAAAAAAAACTCATAGAAATTTCTTAAAACTTCGGGAGAAATCCCAGAAGCAACTCCTTCAGAAAACTCGTGAAAAACTCCTTTAAAATCCGGGAGGAGCCTTAGTTGAAAGCCCAGCAATAGTTTCTGTAAAAACCTTGGAAATTCCGGAAAAATCTCATGGAGAAGTACTAAGAGGAATACCGGAAGAAATCACGGAAAACCTTCAAGAGAAATTCCGAGAGAAACTCTAAGAGAAATTCTACGACAACATCTGAGGTATATTCCAGGAGAAAAGAGAATAAATTCCACGATAATTTATTTGGGCAAAACGCAGGAGGAAAAATCCAACGAGAGACTCTGAGAGCAAACATGGGAAAACCTCTGGAAGAAAATCTATAGGATTCCCATAAAAACCTTCAAGAGACAATATTTGGATTTCAGAAATCCTGCAATATTTTCCAGGTTTTTTTTTTCGGAAAGAACTGTTCGAATCTTGGGAAAAAACGTCGATAGGAATACGAAAGAATCTCCGAGAGAAATTTGAAAAGGAATCCCAAGAAGCAGGAAAGAAAGAAGGCTGAAAATCTCTCTAATAAAGACACATAACCTAACCTTAACTTTGGAAACCAGTTAAGTTCGTAACTTTTTTTTCATTTTCACGGGATTTCCGTTTATTTTTTTGGTGATTGCTACTGCATGTTCAAGAGACGCAAATGGACTCAAACAAAAACAAATTAAAAAAATCCCTGGTGGATTTTTGGTTTCCTTGTATTTTTTTTTCCAGGTAGTAGATAACCTGCAACTGGTACACAAAAATCAGTAAAAGAAAGCTGCTTGTGTTCGTTTTGAATTTTGTGTTATTGGCTATTTTGTGTGAAAAATATGGCACATTCGTGATTTTTTAGTAAAGCAAAATGTGAGTGCGATGTAAACATCAAAGTTTTATCAAATACATGTCTAGTACATTCTAACGGGAAATGTTTAGACCAACAACTACATGTCATTGCTTTATATTTTGTTTTATTGACTATTTTGTAAGAAAATTGTGGTATTTTAAAAACTTGTGTGGTAAAATAAAGAGTGACATGAATGAGGTATCATTGACTTTAGCTTGTATGGTAAAAACCACATGTCTCAAAGTTCGATGGGCCTTCTTCTTACTTCATTCTTTATGACGCCACGGTGCTCTGGTCAAATTTTCAGCTCAATCCGTTAACATTTGGGCGCTGCTAAACTCGTTTGAAGTTTGTATGGGAGTTTATATGAGAAATATCGTTTTTTGCACTTTTCTCGTAAGAGGCACTATTTTTTTTCCAAAACCACGTAATCGATTCTATATAAATATAGCCTAAGATACACCGAATAACTATGTCGAAGACTGCAACGTGATCAGACACTTGCTAAAAAAGCTATAGCCTAGACAAAACATGTCCGTTCAATGAGATTTTATTGCTATTGTTATTCATTTACATGTTAAATGTTAAGCACCACCAGATGGTCTACAGATAATATCTTTTCTCAGAAGCTTCGAATGACTGTGCGTTCTTCGACAAAGTTTTGCGGCACATGTATAGGCTATAGTTCTTTATAACCGGTTATATGATTTAAGAAAAAAAAATGCCCCTCACGAGAAAAAAATAAAAAAAAAACGATGTTTTCGCACATAAATTTCCATACAAACTTCTAATGAGTTTATCACCGCCCAAGTGTTAACGGATTGGGCTGAAAATTTGACCAGAGCATCGTGGCGTCTTATAGAACGAATTAAGAAGGGTGCCCATCGAACTTTTTAACAAGTGGTATTTTGAGCCACACTATTGTGCATCATTTCACAAAAATTTCAAGGCAAAAAAAACCAGAATGCATGGTCTTATATTTTTATTTGTTGACTACTTTGCGTGAAAAATGTGGTATTTTCCTAGTATTCCGAGTGAAATAAAATATGAGTGTAATAAAAACATCACTAGGGTTGTTCAAATGAATCCACTAAACAACTACGATAAATTAAACAAAGTAGAATACCTACATATCATTGCCTTAAGTTTTGGCTTATTCGCTTTTTTGTGGTATTTTCGTACATTTTTTATAGAACAAAATATGAGTGTAATGTAAACATCAACATTTTATCAAAAACAGGTCCAGTACATTGTAGCGGAAAGTTTAAGGCCATACAACTACATGTTATTGCTTTAAATTTTGTTTTATTGACTGTTTTGTATGAAAATTATGGTATTTTTGTAGTTTTTCGAGTAAAATAAATTAAGTGTGTAATGAAAACGTCACTGTTACTCATCAAGAACGACCAGTACGCTTTCACGAATAATTTAAAGGCAAAAAACTACTTTGTATTGTAAGCCATTATTTTTGTTGACCACTTTGCGTGAAAAATGTGGTACTTTCGTTGATTTTTGAGTGAATCAAAATTTGAGTGTAATGAAAACATCACTATTATTCTTCAAGTATGTCCTCAAGCTGCTACGAACATTTCAAGGCTAAAAAACTACAAGTTATCGTTTTAAATTTTGTTTTGCTGACTTTATTTGTGTAAAAAGTATGGAATTTTCGTAATTTTCCGGGTAAAACAAAATAAGAGTGTAATTAGAACATTTTCATTGTTCATCAAAAATGTCGAGTAGAATCCTACGAACAATTTAAGACCAAAAAAACTATATGTCATCGCTTTGAATTTTGAGTTATTGCTTATTTTATGTGTTAAATAGGGTATTTTAGCAGTTTTTTGAGTAAGGTAAAATATCATTGTACTGAAAAATCACTAAATTTGCATAAACACGTTCACTCCAGCTGTATGCATGATTTAGAGTCGAAAAATCTATATGTCATCGCTTTAAATTTTGTTTTATTGATCAATGTGCGCACAAAATGCGCTCTCAAAAAACTAGGAAGTGCCTTTTGCTCAATAACTTTGGGTAGAAGCATCTATTTTATATATTTTTTAAATGGACGATGATCTTGAAACCTGTCCGGTTCCATCGCAAAAAAAAGTTTTGAAATCGGTTGAAAAACGGCCGAGAAATGCCTTGTCAAAGTTGGACTTCCGACTTTTTTGGACCCTTGGTAGTTCGCGGGAGTTTTTACCCCGTTGGTAGTTTAAGTGTTAAGGAGTCTAGAGAAATGCCTTTGAAATTTCCAGGAGAAACTACTAAAGGAATTGCTGGAGAAATTATTGAAGGAATTCCCAGGAGGAAATTCAAGAGGAATCCCTGGAGGCATTCCTAAAGGAATCTTTGAAAAATTTCCTGGAGAAATGCGTAGAGGAATTCGAATTTCTGGAGGGATTTTTGAGGAATATCTGGGAAAATTCATTGAGTTCCAGAAAGAATTCATGAATAAATTTTGTGAGAAATTCTTGGAAAAACCCATGGAAGAGTCGCTGGAGAAATTTCTCAAGGAATTCCTGGAGAAGCTCCTGGAAGAGATCCTAGAGACTTTTTTTAGAATAATCTGGAGAAATCCGTGGAGGAATTCCTGGAGGAATGCCTGGAAGAGCTCC